>NW_017731882.1:149490-167068 GCF_001890085.2 Hipposideros armiger | reverse complement strand
TCCCTTTGCTGCTCAGCGTGTCCCGCAGAGTTGTGTTTTCGCTGCCGTGGTTTGCGCGAGCTAATTCAGTGACTTCCTTACCGCGGCCATTTTCTTCCTCCCCCTCGCATACACCTTTCTCATGCCAAGATTTTCAGTTAAGATTTTCCTCACTGTTTCTCTACCGATGTTTACTTGGTCTGCTATGCTTCTCACAGTCCAACGATTTTGATGCACAATTCGACGAATTTTTGCTATGTTTTCATTAGTTCTGTTCGTTACTGACCACCCTGACTTCTTTTCATCAGTGACACATTCTCTCTCCTCAGAAAGACGTTTAATCCATTTGTACACTGCCGTTTTCTTCATGGCATTACTCCCATAAACTTGGACTAATATGTCACTAATTTCGCTTCCACTCTTGCCAAGTTTAACAAGAAATTTGATGTTTGCTCACTGCTCTAATTCAAGCTCAGACAGTCTCGTGATGGCACACAAAAACACACAACAACGAATGCTACTCGGCAAGACACCATCACACATCGACATGAACATAGCTGTGAGATACTGATATACCAAGGTTATGAAACCTTATGGAGCTGTTTGTATAGTGCTGCCAAGGTAATTGCATGGTGGCAAGTTGCGAACGTAATTGTCAGACCTCATATATGACATGAGAAGTTGACCTTTCAAATATACCTATGACTCATGTATCTTTTCTTGTACCAGCATCATATGCTATTATTAAAGATTTAATTACTAAGATCCCTTCCCACTGAAACTACAGAAATAATGCACAAAATGTATAAGATGATTTGATGTCCCATTTCACAAGTCTCCAATAATTTATTTTTTAATCATCAAGATCTCATTGGTTAATCTTGCTAATCAGTATCAAATTGGGAGGGGGAAGCCCCACTGGGCTTTTCACTGGATTTTCATTCAAAATGAATAAACTCATTTGGGGAAAAGCACATCTTTTCAACACTGACTCTTTACCATCCATTAATATGAATGAGATGGTTTCTAAAAATCATGTTTTAGAATATATTTTATGATAGGACTGGTGCACAAGTAGATAAGTGAAAAGAAAGAGGAACCCCACAGTCAAAACCTATTTTGTATCCTGTAATTCTCAATACTTACATGTATTTGATCTGTCCCTACATTTTATATTTTTTCTCACTGCTTGGTTGTATATTCACCCATAGGTACTGCTCTATTATTGCAGCCTTATAATATACAGTTCTAGTATCTGTTGGCCCACTCTCTCCCCCTCATTATTCCATCAGTCTTTGACACTCACAAAACAAGGAGAGGAAAACAAATACGTCTTTTATTGAGATTTAGAATATATCTACATTTCCTCAAAAAATAGTGAAAACATGTTAAAAATAAGACATGAAACCATTATTTTAAAACCTTATTTAATTGATGGGCTCATAGATTCAAATTTCTTTACTTAGTGCTATTAATTTTTTATTACCTGAAAGAAATATTAATGTGTCAATTTCAATGTAATGAATTTCATATATATAGATTTAAATTTTATTCTGAGGTGACATTTTATTTATTAAATTTATTGGGGTTAATAAAATTATGTAGGTTTCAAGTATATATCATCTGCAACACATCATCTGTATATTGCACTGTGTGCTCACCACCCAGAGTCAAATCTTCTGCCTCCATGTATTTGTCCCCTTTACCCTCATCTACCACCCCCCTCCTCCCTTTCCCTCTGGTAACCACTATACTGTTATCTGTATCTATGAGTTTTGTTTATTTGTCTTATTTGTTTGTTGCTTTCAGTTTTATACCCCACATATCAGTGAAATCATATGGTTCTCAACTTTGTCCATCCATCCATCTGACTTATTTCACTTAGCACAGATTCAGATTTCAATGGTGAAATGCAAGGGTGGCTCAATACAGGAAAATCAATCAATGTAATACACTATATTAATGGAATGAAGGAAAACCACATGATCAAATTTAACGGATGCAGAAAAAGCATCTGACAAAACCTAAACCTGTCATGACAAAAACACTCAACAAATTAGGAACAGGAGGGAACTCCCGCATCCTGATAAAGGGCATTTGTGGAAAACCCACAGCTAACATCATAGTCAATGGTGACAACCTGAAAGCACTCCCCTAAGATCTGGAACAAGACAAAGATGTGACTTTCACCACTTTAGTCAACACTGCACTGGAAGTTCTAGCCACAGCAATCAGGCAGGAAAAAGAAAGAAAAGGCATCCAAATTGGAAAGGAGGAAGTAAAACTATGTATTCACAGATGACATGATCTTATCTATAGAATGTGATCCACAAAAATACTATTTGACTTAATAAACAAATTTAGCAAAAGTTGCACGATACTAGATCAAAACACAAAAATCAGTTGTATTTCTATGAACTTGCAGTAAACAATCCAAAAAAGAAATTAAGAAAACAATTCCATTTAGAATAGCATCAAAAAGAGTAAAATACTTATGAATAAATTTAACCAAAGAGGTGTAAGACTTGCACAGTGAAAAGCATAAAATAATTACTCAAAGAAGTTAAGGACAATACAAACAAATGGAAACACATTCCTGCTCATGGATTAGAAGACTTGATATCATTAAGATGGCAATACTTCCCAGAGCAATCCACATATTCAATACAATCCCTATGAAAATTTAATGGCATTTTTTTATAGAAATGGGAAAGCTGATCCTAAAATTCAAGTGGATTTTCAAGGGAACCCAAATAACCCAAACAATCTTTAAAAAGAACAAGCTCGTAGAACTCATATGTCTTGATTTCAAATTTTACTACAAAGCTACTAACTTGAGACTGTGTGGTACTGGCCTAAGGACAGACCTATAGGTGAATGGAATAGAGTTGTGAGTCCAGAAATAAACCCATAGATCTATGGGTTTGACAAGATCTAATGACTTTTTCACAAAAACCTACTGATTTTTGACAAGAGTGCCAAGACCATTCAATGGGAAAACAATAGTCTCTTCAACACATGGTGCAGGACAACTGGATGACCACATACAAAAGAATGAAGGTGAACCCCTCCCTCATAGTGTATACAGAAACTAAGGCAAAATGGATCGAAGAACTAAGATAAGAGCTAAAACTATAAAACTTAGAAGAAAGCCTAATGGTATAGCTTCATGTCGCTGGATTTGGCAACAGATTTCTTATATATGACACTAAACAACAGAACAATAAACAACAAAAGGCTAGATAAACTGGACTTCATCAAAATTAAAAACTTTTGTGTATCAAAGGACACTACCAAGGAAATGAAAAGAAAAACTACAGATGGAAGAAAATGCTTGCAAATCATACATCTGATAAGGATATTAGTGTCCAGAATGTCTGAAGAACTCATGTAACATAACAAAAAGACAACCCAATTTAAAAATGGGCAAAGGACTTCTATAAACATTTCTCCAAAGAAAATACACAAATGGCCAACACACACAAGAGGATCAATATCATCAGTGATTTGGGAAATGCAAATCAAAACCACATACTTTACATTTACTAGGAGGGAACACTTTTAAAAACCACTTACTAGGAGGGAACACTTTAAAAAACCAATTAAGTGTTGGTGAGGGTGTGGAGAGAGTAAAACCCTCCTCCATTGCTGTGGGAATGTAAGATGGTGCAGCCGCTGTGGAGAACAATGTGGCAGTTCCTCAGTAAGTTAAACGTAAAACGTAAAACTACCATATGATCCAGAAATTACATTTCTAGGCATATACACAAAAGAACTGAAAACGGATTTAAACAAATACATGAATGTTCATAGCAGTACTGTTCACAACAGCCAAATGGTGGCAGCAAGCCAAACATTCATCAACAGAAAAACAAAAGGCAGTAGATACACAAAATGGAATATTACTTAACATTAAAAAGGATGAAGTCCTGGTACATGCTATAATTGGATGAACTATGAAAACACTATGCTAAAGGAATACATCCAGACACAAAAGGCCATGTATTACAATGTAGCCTTAGTTCACATTCCGTGGTTTCAGTTACCCATAGTTAATTGCAGTCCCAAAATATTAACTGGGAAATTCCAGAAATAAACAATTCCTAAGTTTTAAACTGTGTGCCCTCCTGAGTAGTGTGCTGAAATCTCGTGTCATCCCACTCCATCCTGCCTGGGACATAAATCATCCTTTGTCCAGCATCTCCAGGTGACATAGGGTCACTTAGTAGCCATCTTGTTATCAGATGGACTGTCACAGTATCACAGGGCTTGTGCTCAAGTCACCCTTATTTTACTTAATAATGGCCCCAAAGTGCAAGGGTAGTGATGCTGGCAATTCAGTTATGCCAAACAGAAGCCATAAAGTGCTTCTTTTAAGTTAAAAGGTGCAAGTTCTCAACTTAATAAAGAAAGAGGAAAACCATATGCTGAGGGTGCTAAGACCTACTATAAGAAAGAATCTTCTATCTGTGAAATTTGTGTGAGTTTTGCTGTGACACTTTCAATTGCAAAAGTTACAGCCACAGGGGCCGGCCAAATGGCGTGATGGTTAAGAACTGGCTTGGGACACCAGAGGGCCCCGATTCGGATCCCACATATGAGGGCCAGTGACACTGCCCTCCACAGCTAAGATGCTGAACAACAGCTCAACCTGGAGCTGGGCTGCCGTGAGTTGCCGGCGACAGCGTAGGCTGTAGCCCCTGCTGCAGTGGGTTGCCATGGGCTACCGTATGTAGCCAGCAGCCAACGTGAGCGGCCAGCAGGCACAGTGACCGGCCGTCCAGAAGCTGGTGACTGATCTGCCTCGCCTGGGAAGAGCGCAATGATGGTGCCAACTTGGGCCAGTGAAGCAACGTCCTCCACAACTAGACTGAAGAACAAAAGGACAGCAACTTGTCTGTTCCCCTTCCCCCAATTCCCCAATAAAAATCTTAAAAAAAATAAAATAAAATAAAAAAAGTTACAGCCACAGTGTGTAAGTACTTAGTTAAGATGGAAAAGACATTAAATTTGTGGGTGGAGGACATAAACAGAAAATGTGTTCCGACTGAAGATAATGTGTTGCACCAGAAAGCACTGAGCCTGTATGAAGGCTTCAGCAAGTGGTCCCCTGAAATGAGTGACCTCATTCACATAACTTATTAAGAGTATATTGTTACAATTGTTCTATTGTGTTTTATTGTCGTTAGTCCTTTACAGTGTTAATTTATAAATTAATCTTTCCCCTAGCTATGCATGTACAGAAAAAAACACAGATAGGGTTCGGCATTATCTGCAGTTCCAGGCACCCACTGGGGTTCTCGGAACACATCCCCTGTGGATAAGGGGGGACTCCGGTATATGATTCCATTTATGGGAATATCCAGGATAGGTAAGTCCACACAGACAGAAGGCAGGTTGTGGATGCTTGGAGCAAAGGGAGAGGGAAATGGGGAGTGACTGCTCAATGGGTACCAGGTTGTCTTTGGGGGTGATAAAAAGGTTTTAGAACTAGGTAGCTGATGGTTGTGCAACACTGTGCATGTACTAATGACACTGAATTGTGCACTTTAAAATAGCTAATTTTATGTCATGTGAATTTCACCTTAATAAAAAAACTAGTCATGGCTTCTAAAAATAGTACATTGCTTTCCCTGTTAAAAAGCCCAGTTTTACAAAATACATATTGTATAATTTTATTTATATGAAGTTCTACAAAAGGCAAAACTATAGGCACGGAAAGTAGATCAATGGTGGCCTTGGGCCAGGTTTGTGGGTACTGACTACAAAGGGGCACAAGGGAGCTTTTTGGAATGATACATATGTTCTGTATCTTGACTACGGTGGTGGTGACAGGGGTGCATACATCCGTCAAAACTTATCAAACTGTACACTTTAAGTGTATTTTATTATACAATAAAGCTGGTTTTAAAAAGCTGAGTCTTGATTGCTCTTTAAAAGCCAGAGTTGGCATTCAATGTGAATCAATTTTGCTAGCATGATCAGAATGTGCTTATGATACCTATTAAGCAAAGCAATACCGATGCCATGCATTAACAGTGATCATAAACAAGAGGCAAACTGCCAAACAAGCCAAATACTAAAATAATGAGTCATCATGGTTGCTTACCAATTCTGGAAGAGGACAAATAGTTCCAGTGTTCATGTACAATCCTTCAACTACAATGAAACGTCGAGTTACACGAGCCTTGCGAGGATTCTTTAAAAGAAAAAAACCCAGACGTTTGAAATTGCAGTAACTCCAAACACAGAATCTGTTACCTGCTTCCTAGCACTTTTTCCTTTTAAGATTTATCTATCAAAATAAGCAAATAAATAGAAGGTAATGATGAATTTCAAGCCTGGGTTTGAGATCCTGTTATGAGATAAAGAATAGTGCTTTCTTCCCTCAGGCATTTTTCAGTTCATACAGTCAACTAACTAGGCAACCTTACACTTACACACACACACACACATACACACACACACACACACACACACACACACACACACACACGATTTAAGCACTCTGAGTTTATAACAAAAACAAAACTTTTCAAGCCCAGAATGATGGGGAAGGGGCCCAGGGAACTTTCTGGGGAGATGGGAATGTTTTGTATCATGACGGGCCATCATACCTGGGTTACACAGGTCAAAGTACTGGTCAAAACTGTATGGCTAGGATTGTGCATTTCAGTGTCTGCTAATTTTACATAAAATAAAAATAACTGTGACAATGATGTCAGTCATCATCATAGAGGTACAGTAGGGAGTTAGGTGGAGGTTCAGATGATCAAAGAATGGCAGAATGCTGATAACAAAGTTGGGAGAAGGGTAAGGGGGCTCCACTATACTGTTGTGTTTCCTTTGAATATGCCCAGAATTTTTCATAATAAAAGGTTAAAAAACAGACAAAACCTGCTTTCCCTCACCTACCAAAAACCAGATGAAAGCCTTTTCCTTCCTTACTTCTCACTACTGGGTCAAGTAAAACTTGACTGACCTCATCCAGTGATGTCTGAAACCAGTGGGGTGGAGGCTTTTTCAGACCACACACACCTTGCCACAGCCCATGGCTGGCAAGCTGCTAACAGATCATCACACTGCTGAACACTGATCCACAGAGCTTGCCATAACCTCCCTACCCACAGGTTTCTTGCCTCTAGGCTTCTATCTGACAGACAACTAGAAGCTCCAATATCAAAGCTATGCTTTAACGAGTATTTTAGAACCTGCAGCTGAGATGGACCACTCAGAAAAGCATCTGCTGAAGTACGCAAAAGGATCGACCCATCACTGAGTTTGCTGGGTTATCCCCACTCTGTCCTTAACACAAACCCAAAGGCCGTGGACCTGCTGGGGGTCTTGGATGAGGACGGGGCATCCTACCTCTCCCTGCCTTTCAAAAATGAAGTATTTTTCTTAGGATTTAAAAATGTTCAATGTAGAAATCTTGGGAAATGGAAGAGTACAAAAAAGAATTTAACAAAATTAGCTCATCGCACCACACATTGATAGCTTTTGTCTTGTAAATACATATCTTTATAAATTATTTTGTTCAAATTAGGATTTTACTGTAATAGTTTTAGGACCTGAGTTTTGAAAACACTATGAGCATTTCCATATTATTTAAAACATGATTTAGGGAGATATAATTCTACCTTGAGGGTATACCATAAATTAATGATTCTCCCAATGTTGGATTTAGGTTGTTTCCCTCACTTTGTTTTTTTACATCATGTTGTGAATATCCTCCAATCTTTGACACCGCTTCTAATTATCTCCTAAAGACAGCACCCCAGATACAGGTCCTAACGGTAAGAATCCTGGAATATATTTGCCCACTTACCCGGTAGAAAGGCTGTCAATTCAAAGTCTTCCCAGAATTACAGGAGAGCCCTCTGTCTCGTCACAGATACCAGTGTTGGCACTTATTACTATTAAAAAATGTTCCCTAATTGGACAGGCAACAACTCCTGGCCTAATTTCTCTAATTATTAGTGAGGCCGAACTTTTTTCCACTTGCTCATAGTTATTTGTACTTCTTCTATAAAATGCTGTTTGTATCTACTGTCCTTTATTATTTTCTTTTTATAAGAATTGACATGGGACAAGAGAACCCTGCAGGAAAAAGAATGAAAAACATCTTGGGAAATCAACAACAAAAAAATTTGATCCAATAAACTGCAATGTCTTAATTTATTTTCAAAGGAAAGAGAAGCATCTAAGTAGAAAATATCCCAAATTTAACATTTATATTTTTGTAAAAATGGAAAAAGAATTATTTTTGAAAACAAAAATGTAAAGTTATTTAGGAAGCCTACTCTTGGTAAAAAAATGTGGTGTAAATTAATTAGTAAAAAGGCAGAAACTATAAAATGGAAATACACTTCAAAATAATTTTATTTCCTCTTGTTAATTCAGAAAAATAGTTCCACGGATAAGAAGTCTGGTAAAACACACACACACACACACACACACACACACACACACACACACGAAACTTCCATATGTTTTCCAAATCTGTATAGCACTAACTTGGCAAAATAAACTCTACAGAATATTCGCCACTGGTCCCACTTCCCAAGGCAGTGTTCTTCAATCTGGTAGCATTCTATTACTAAATCAGAATAAGGGACATCTTTTCACAATTTGTAGGAAGAAAGTCATCAGTTGGAACAGCCTCAATTTTAACATTTTCCGTATAGATTTTCCTAAGCTGTGTAACTATGAAACGCTGGCCTATAGTACGTCTAACACAAAATACAAGAGTCTATGTATAGTCATCAGAGATGGAAAGTCATCACAGAATGTATATATTCATTAAATGTTGCTCTTAGGCTGTCACCTAAACAAAGATGACAGAATCCTAAAGGGATAATGCAAACATCTAGAAAAACAGAAATTAACACAAAATTTAGGAACCCGATGAGTATTTTATCAGCTACTCTAGAAATGAATGAGCTGTACTGGAGAAGTCCACTGGAAAGTGGCATGTGACGCAAAGACTGTGTGACCAGGCTCTGCATACAGTCCACACACAAATGGTTCCTGGGGCAGAACCATGTGGATCAGATGACTTTTTCATCCATGTCAACAGAAGAAAATAAATGAGAATTCTAAAGTGATGCCTCTGAACATTTCCTCTGCTACACTCTAATCTAACACAGCGGTGTGAGTTCCATTCCTCCACTCCCCAAGGGGAGGAAAAAGTGTCAATAGGCTGCAAGACGGCAGGTAACCAGGTTTAGGCATTTGTTTCTCACGGCAGCATCTGCTCAGAGCTCCAGCATGAAAGTGAGGTGGGCAGAAAGAATCTCACTTTGTTCATAAATTTATAAATTAAGACAGGCTGCCTGCCACTGTTTCTCCCACTTAATTTATACATGGCTTATTCTGATATAAATGAACCTATTTTGAATCCAACAGGTACATCTCATTAACACTCTAACGAGTTCGGGCACTGTTTCTGTACAGCTGAAAGTGGACCCAGCCACCCCCAAAGTGCACAGTTTTTCTCTCCCTTTCACAAAGCTGCCTGGATTACCTCCCCTAAATTGGCCATGTATAATTATGGCCATGATGAGGCATTCCCCATCAGGCTTGGTTCTCTAACATGAAGTACATTTAATAAGCAGGAACACCCTTAATATCCAAATGGGATCCGCAGGCAAGTTTTCAAGACAAATTGCCACTTCATCTATAATTCAGCTGGTTAGAAAGTATAAAACAGCTGCATTGTTTTCTTCAAAAGAATCATACCTTTTGATCTTCGATCTCTTGTTCTTTCAGCAGTCGCTCCAGGTCAGCCATATCATTATGCTTAAATAACTTAATGTCACTACGTGATGCCTGTAATCCTTTCTGAATAGCAAAGCAGGCAGCTCTATCTCTGCAAGGAAGAGAGACCCACCTGAGCAGGGTGTAAAAAGCCTTGTCAACATTCTTAGAAAAGCAATGCTTCCTTTTGTATGTTGACCAACATCTACCTGTTAATGTGAACACAGCAAATAAAGCACGTTTGAACAGTTATACATCACTGTTTGCGTTTTCACTTCACAAGTTCTTTTCACAAAACTACCATATTGATTCTATTCCAAGAAGCACTTCTGCCACATTTCCACCTCTCAGCAATCTTCTCTTTCTGAGAAACACATGAAACACTGTGCACGGCACCATCAGAGGCCTCTGACTGGACTGCCACACTCCTCTGCAATCACTTTGTCGTGAGAGCAATGCTGGACCTTTGACTCTATAGAATCCAGGGGACAATTGTGTGGGTCTTACAGATTAAACTTCCGTAAGATCTGAATTGGGTTAATTTAGAGGAAACATATTTTTAAATTAAGTTGTATTAATAGAAGTATATGTAAGACTTCTACTACTGGGAAGATGGAGTAGATATATTTTCCCTATTTTTCTCACTAATACGACCAAGACCCCTGGACATTACACATAAAACAAATCTAAGAAGACTCTGAAAGGTGGAGAGAAAAGGCAGATCAGCTAGGGACCTGAGAAATGACATGAAATGAATTCCTTGGGTTTTTCCGACTTGGAGCTGATAAAGCTGACCACCTGGAAATGCCACGGGCACATGCGAAGGGGCTCTAAGAGAAGCCTGTGCTCTGCAGCCAGAGGGATAGCAGAGGGGGCTGCCCAGCAAGCAGTAATGCCTCTATAGTAGCACCACCACAGAAGAACCGGGCCCATCCCCCTCACACCTGCAAAGGCTGGGGGGAAGGACCTACACTCTGAGCCTTGTGAGTCTACAAAAAGGCACCCCAACACCCTGCAATGGGAAGAATGGCCACACGTGCCCTGCAATCCCCAGGCAGAGCTGTGTGCGTGAGCGCGCTGCACAAGCAGGACTTCCAATTGTGGTGACAAGCAGTAGGAGGCTGAAGGGGCTGAAGTGAGCTGGCTCTGAAGTCCACTCACTCACTTGAACCCCTCTTTTGAGCTTCAGCCTCTATTCATTCATTTACTGAACTGGTGTTTACTGAGAACTATTAAATGGCAAATGTACCCTAGGCAATAAACTAGTACAGACTGGTGCAAGTCTAGAAAAGAGGAATACAGTAAGTCTGAGGCAAGATGAGCAGAGAGCAGAGGGGGTGTGCGTGTGTGTGGTGTGTGCACATGCGCACATGCATGCATGAGGAAGGCCTGAGAAGCAGAGGGACTCTGACAGGAAGTGTGAGTGCCCATGTGGCCCTGGACTCACAAGAATACCAAACTCCTCTGGTTGTAAGATTTTCCTCACATGCAGCAGGTGGTCTTGACTTGGTCTGAGAAGTTGGGGAAGGCTTTCCTGTGCAGGGTGAGCAGGATGAGCAAGAATTAAGTAGGAGACGAGACAGGGACAATATTCCAGGAATAGCAACAAGCACGCAGAAAGGCCCTGAGGTGAGAGGAAACGAGCATATAAAGCTGGGAAGGCTACAGCACAACCACCTGAGGGAAAACAGTGAAAATTGGGCCTAAAAAGGTAGTTCAGACACACACGAGTGTCCTAAAGACTTGGGTCTTTATTTTAGGAACAGTGGGGACTTAAATGGAGTGTGACAATCAGATTTGAATTTTTAAAAAAGATTATTCTGGCTATGGTGTTAAAAAGGAAGAGGAAACAAAGCAAAATTATTTTTTAAAATAAAAAGTAAATCTGTTTTTAAAATTAAGAGTCATTTAATAGTCTACTCCAAAGATGACAGAGGCTTGGGTTAGAGGCAGGTGCTTCTAACAGGTGTGCCAGCTTGTGCCCCACTCCCCTCTGCTTTTCCCGTCCATAACAAATGGCAACGCCACCTACACAGTGCACACACCTCAGTGTGCAGGTTTACTCGGGAAGTCAGGGAGGCCCCAGACTCACGGCTTCCACACTCCTAACATGCCATGAAGCAAGACCAGCAGAGACCAGGAGTTGGGGTGGGAGTGCTGATAAGTGGAGTGACTGTAACAGGTAGTGTGAGTAGGCTGTGACCACAGACGCACAAGGACACCACACTGTCACACAGCTGAGGGAAGGCAGATGGCTGGCCTCATCCTGGCTAAGTCTGGCCTTGTCGATATCAATAAATTAATCATAATAAAAAATAACTGAGTACTGACACCTTTAGGCATTCTTCTAGTGATGGTCTCAAAAATTCTGTAGAATTAATTGACTGGGGTGACTATGTATTTCTTTGAAAACAAAAAGTCAATAATATGTGAGGCAGATAACCGCTAACAAAGGAGTTTTCCAGGAGGGTCAATATTATTCCCAAAGGAACTTTGATTAGGAAGGTAGGTAAAGGTTGCTTACACAAATATGATGTCCCCTCTCTTAGAGTAAGCAGGAATGGCACTGGCTATGGTGGCAAAGCCATACGAGTAGATAATGGCTTCTTCTGTCTTCATAAATTTTGCCAGGTGGTCCTCCAGGTCCAAGTGCACATCTAGTTCAATAATAAGAAGTTCAATGGTTAAACTGTCTTAGAATTCTTTTTATCCAACTCAAGAATAAGAAAATAAGCAGTTTAGTTATTAGTACTGTCACCTTATGGTGTAATTGATTTTAAGTTATAAATTATATAAGATCTATTCAGATAATGCCGGGCCAATACTGTTCCTAAAATCTGAGAACTGCGTTAGCTACTCATCTGTCCACACAACGTGTTACAGGCAGCTCCAACCCAGGCTTACTCTTATATTACTCCAGCATCAGAACTCAAGGCCCAGGGTGCTCACCTGCCTTAGAGTCCCTCACCCACAACACTATTTCCCAACGTGCGACATTAATGAGTAATGTCTTTTTGCATTTTACAGAAGGTACAAAACCAGGCACTAAGACAAGTGTCAACTGGCTTTTAACAGGAAAAGAAAGGAAGAAAAGAGAAAAGTAGTTCATTTAAACAGAGCCCCCAGAGACTGCATGAGGACAGTAAGGCTGCGCAGTGCTGGTGCCCCTCCAAGAGCCGGTGTAGGTCCTTGGTTAGCACCTGCCATCACATGGCAGGACTGGGTTTCCATATGAACTCCTTTTCAAGCATACCGGGGAATTCAAACTCAGAGTACAAAGGGAAACATGGTCTTCTCTTACAGGCGCCCTAATTACGAAGGGGGCTGACAAACTGCCTTGTAGGACACTAAACTTGTAGGACCAGTTTTATGTCAAACTAGCAATATTACTCTAATATTCCTTTGCGTTTTTTAAATTGCCTATCAATAGTGCCTCAAAAAAAAATTTTTTTTTATTTTATTTGGGAATTGGAGGGGAACAGAGCTGGAGAATCAGGAAGGGAGCCAACAAGTTGCTGTCCTTCTGTTCTTCAGTCTAGTTGTGGAGGACGTTGCTTCACTGGCCCATGCTGGTATTACTGTGCTCTTCCCGGGTGAGACAGATAGGTCGCCGGCCATTGGACAGTCAGCCGCTCAAGGTGGCTCAGCAGCTCACGCCGGCTACTGGCCAGCCCCACTGCAGCCTATGCAGTCGCTAGCGACTCACAGCAGCCCAGCTCCAGGTTGAGCTGTTGTTCACCATCTTAGCTGCAGAGGATGCAGTGTCACTGGCCCTCATGTGGGATCCAAACTGGGGCCCTGCTGCTCAGAGCTGGCGTCCCAAGCCAACTCCTAACCAACACGCCACTTGGCTGGCCCCTCAAAATGTCTTTTTAAAACAACTTTATCATCTATTGGTATCTTCATTAATTAATGAGTTGAATAAATTAATTGTATATTTGTATGAGTACGTTAAGTTACAAAAACTATATTTTGCCACTGCACATGTGAAAAAGAATGTTGATGTAATCATAGGAATAAGCTGTAATTATTAAACTGGTATTGTTTTCCTCTTATATCCTGGTCTACCATCTCACCTGCCCAGGCTGAGCCATGAGGCCTCATGCCCTGGGATGGAGGAACCAGCAAGGTCTAGAATCAACAGTGCATTGACTGGCTTTGAACCTGAAAACTTCAAAGTGGTCTTAAAATGAAGCATTATCCAGAAGAGACAAAAACTGTTAAACTTCTTTAGCTCTTTTTACTACAGCAGGACCAAGGCCTGGAGACGCACATTAGAGTTTTACCACATGTCCTATGCAAGGAGAACTGAGAGCTGGTGTGGAAGGACGCAGGTAGGCCCCGCCGGCCTTGGAACTTCATGGGAGAAAGGAGGAAAGTCATGGTTCATAAAGGCAGACGACGAGCACGTGGAAGAGGGAGCCGCGGCACTCCCGAGGGGAACTTGGCAGTCTGGGTAGAGGCAGGGGCCTCAAATGCCCTGTGAGGGTGGTGCGAAGGGCCGATTGGTGGCAGAGCCCCATGGCCCTGTTTCCAGGCCCTGTGGGAGGAAGCATCGCTCCAGGACACCGGCCAACTTCCCCGCTCTCAGCACTAGCCTTCCCTCCAGAGCCCCGGCACCGGCACCTCACTCCAGACCAGGGAGAAGGCAAGGGCCTGCGCCCCCCACTCCAGAGGGACAAGTATGTCCCCCACTCTCAGAGGCCTTCTTGGTGGGAAGGCGGAGAGGGACAAGGCCTGAAGAACTGATACACACAAGAGATGACTGAACCCAGCTGGGTACACAGCTCGACAGTGAGTGGACTACACATTTCCACTGCAAGGGACATGGTTAACTGTCAAGGGCAAGGCTTTCACTGCCCTCCAGGGAGGGACAGCAAGTAAGGTCAGTTCAGCTACAGGAAACAAAGAAACAACTTTTTAGCACAGTTGAACAAGGTGTCTAAAATCTATAAACCCACTCACTGATTTATGAAGCAAGCTAACCTATTGTGATGCTTTTTAACTAGTAAAAGGCAAAATTAAGAATTATAAAAGTTTCAACTTCACAAAGGCCTATATTTTAAAAAGTAGTCAGATAAAGGGTATCCAACACTCTTCTCAGTTAAATCACTTATTAATCAAACATTTAGTGAACAGCACATAAAGACAGAAACTCTGGTAAGCATTGGTTTCTGCCACTTGACAAGTGACAGAGCTAAGAGAGGCACCCAGCAGCTGTCATTGGAGAGCTCCAGGCCGAGAGCAGGTACGAGGCGAGGCGGTGCCTTCAGCAGACTGGTCTCAACACTTGAGTCCCGTCCACACTCACAGCCACACACATGCACAGTGGCTTCTGGCTAATGACAGAGAACACTCAAGGGTGAGCCAAAGACAGGGGTGGGAACCAGCTACTGAATAGGAGAAGACACGCATTGTCTACACTAACCCCAATTGGACTGCAAGACAGATACAGTGAGGAATTTGAAAATTGAGCAGCAATATCCAGAAACTGAAGCCCATTTCATAGATTTCTTATAGGATGTTACAGAATTGTGAAAATGAACTATTTATCCCATTCCAATGAAATAATGATAAAAAAATAAGCATGTTTCTTTCCATTTATAAGTTAAAAAATATATATGTATATATATATATATACATCTACACCACAAGTCTATGACAGAAAAAAACACATGAAAAGCATTTGATTTCCATTACTGATCAGTTATAGTCATTTTATAGAATGGACACTTTCATTGTATCAATATTAAATGTGGGATTTTTACAATAATAAAGAAGAACGGATCTCATTTGGTCAAAATGGTCCCAAAGGGGCACTTGACTCTTGGAGCACCAGCCTTGTGGTATCAACACCAGCACGTCCGAGGAGTTGACCCTGTACCTGACTGTTCACCCTTCTACAACAGGTGCTGCCAGAAGGCTTTAGGCAAAATCTGGCAGGAATGAGGAAGCAGGAAAGCACTAAAGAAGCAGCCACTTCCCACGCAGCTGAGTATGGGCTTGTCTTCTTTTTCCTCCTCATTTACGCCATGAAGGGGGCCTCCCTACAGGCAGGTCTCCACCACCTGCCACGTGTTGCTTCAAATCAGACATGAAGGCAGACTCTGTGCAAGGCCTCCTTCACATTACAATTCCGCCTCTATACTGGATTATGTACCCCAAATCTTCACTACCAGATAGACAACCCAAGCTACAGTATATTGCTTTCTTTCCATCTCTATTTCATAAAGAAAAAGCATGCTATGGATGCAACCTACTTCTGCTGACTGAAAAAGGGATTTTAAATCATTCTGTAGACTTAGTTCTAAAGGTCTCTTTTTCCTTGATTAGTGGTGAGACAGTAAAACAAACTTGCCTTTGTTTCAGAGCTTCAATTAATTACCCCGTTGGTAAAAACTGTATGTTAGGAATACTCTCATGATTACATATACTCAAAACTCTTTTTATGTCACTGCCATAAAGTGGCAAGAAGGAGCTATACACAAGAAATTAATGACTTATTGGTTCTTGCTTAGTCCTAAAGGTTTAAAAAAGGCTAGCCTTGTCCTGCGCCTATCTAAAGACACTGGGTTTCAGCTGCTGTCAGCCTTGCAAAGGAGGTTTTGTCACAGGTACATATGGATGAGCTGCATGACTTCTGATGTATGACAGCTACTTGGCAATGAAGGAACTCTTGACCCAAGGAATGGGGAGGCAGCAGACAGGAGAACTGCCAGGGCACATTCTCCACCTTCTGGTCTTGTGTGTATGACCACTGTGCCGACTAGGACGGCAGATCTGCGTGAGTGCAAGTGCTTTACTTGTCATCTCTGATACACTGCCAGGAGCAAATGGTAGGGACCAGGCCACCGAGGAGGGTGGCCAGAAAGCCTCTGGGTCCCTCCCAGCACTCGCTGACAGTTCCTGCACCTGCTCCCTTACCAGAAAGTTAGATCCAGGAGTCAGGGCCAAGACAGGGTGCTGGGCACTAAGCACAGGGCTTGGCCACGGCGAGCGTCATAGCAGGCTTGGGGCTGGGCTCCCGTATCACCCGGTGTGGAGCCTGCCCTGGCCTGGACCTGTTCTGTGCCGCTCGGCTCCTTCTTCTGTCCAACTAGTAACAGCTGTACCTGCCTCAAAGGGTTGTTTTCAGAACGGCTGGAGTTAATGCTTATAAAACACTCGCATGGAAAAAGCAATATGCTGTGTGTTCATTCCATTAAATTAATACTTCTAGACTTTAAAAGGTTTTCTTTTAAAAGAAAAAAGCAGTTACACTATCTCCTAATTAATTTATCCAAATCCTGGATATTAAATTAAAGTTACTTGTTCAATTTCCCACTTATACAATATCTCCTCCTAATCTGATAAGAAGATATCAACTTTAGAACAGTTTAAAAATAATCAACATTTCTCTTAAGTCTCCATATTTTTATGTCATATACTGTTGATTTTTTAAATCCCTTGACAGTTGGACAATTTTTCTTAAAAGTACAAATAATATTACTTATGTACTCATTAGAACACAAACACAGTGCTGAATGTTTCTCAAGATGTTTTCACATGTAGTATTGTATGTGATTCTCACTAAACTGCTTCAAGTTGTGCAGATAAAAACTGTTCCGCTCTAACACTATGAAAACTACACCCCCATGGCCAGTAGGAAGAAGTGGTAGATCTAGGAATTTTACGACCCGAGTGACATCAGAAATGACTATCTGTCTCCATCAGAAAGAACAATACAAGGGGCTGGCCGAGTGGCTTGTTGGTTAAGAGCTGGCTTGGGATGCCAGAGGGCCCCGGTTCAGATCCCACATATGAGGGCCAGTGACACTGCCCTCTACAGCTAAGATGCTGA
>NW_017731882.1:139921-149485 GCF_001890085.2 Hipposideros armiger | reverse complement strand
GCTGAACAACAGCTCAACCTGGAGCTGGGCTGCCGTGAGTCGCCGGCGACAGCGTAGGCTGCAGCCCCTGCTGCAGTGGGTTGCCATGGGCTACCGTGTGCTGTCAGCAGCCAGCGTGAGCGGCCAGCAGCTGCCGTGAGCAGCTGTCCCGAAGCTGGTGACTGATCTGCCTCGCCGGGGAAGAGTGCAATGATGGAGCCAACTTAGGCCAGTGAAGCAACATCCTCCACAACTAGACTGAAGAGTGGAAGGACAGCAACTTGTCTGTTCCCCTTCCCCCAATTCCCCAGCACTGTTCCCATTCTCCAATTCCCCAATAAAAATCTTTAAAAAAAAAAAAAAAGGAAGAACAATATAAGAATAATGGGTATACCAGAAGTTGAGAAGAGAGAGAGAATGGCACAGAGAGCCTATTAAAATAGTCAACAAGAACTTCCCAAACCTTTAGAAAGAACTGGATCCTCAAATCCAAGAAGCAAACAGAACACCTAATTATCTCAATCCTAGCCAGCCTTCTCCAAGTCACATTATATTGAAGCTGTCAAAAATTAATGACAAAGAAAAAAATTCTGAAGGCAGCCAGGGGAAAGAAGATGGTGGTCCATAAAGGAAAGCCCATTAGATTATCATTAGATTTTTTTACCAGAAACTCTATAAGCCAGGAGGAGTGGAATAAAATATTCAAACTATCGAAAGAGAGCATTACCAGCCAAGAAGAATATATCCAGCTAAGACAGCCTCTAGACATGAAGGAGGAATAAAAGAGCTTTCCAGACACACAGAAGCTGAGGGAATTTACCACCACAAGGCCTGCATTACAGGAAATACCGAAGGAGGCTATTCAACCTGAAACAAATAGACAAAAGGACACAAAACCATGAGCAAGATTACTAACAGATGGACAGAAGCAGGAAATGGCAACCTCTACACAGAATAGGGCATGATACACTTAAACATAACATAAAGGATAAAGAAGCTAAAACCATAAAAGACGAAAGAGAGAATAAGACAATTTGCTACTGCAACTCAGAAATCAAATCACAGCATAAACAGGGATAATTTGTGACAAAAAAACATAAAAGGGGAGGGAGTAAAGGTCTGAATCTGCAAGAGGGAGTGGAGATGAGATGCATGCTGAAGAAAAAGGTCTACTGTATATGTGAAACTTTATTTTACATACACTTAATGGTAACCAATTAAAAAAAAATCATAACTGAGACACATAACATAAAAAAAGAGGAAAAAACATATCATAGAATACCACCAAACTAAAATAACAGAGAAACAAAAAGGCAAAGAAACAATGAAAACACTGAGCCACTAGAAAACAAAAGATAAAATGGCTATAGGAATTCCTCATATATCAACAATCACCCTAAATGTAAATGGACTGAACTCACCAATAAAAAGGCACAGAGTAGCAGACTGGATCAAAAAACAAAACCTAACCACATGCTGCCTCCAAGAGATACATCTCAGCTACAAGGACAAATATAGACTCAAAGTGAAAGGGTGGAAAACAATCCTCCAAGCAAATAGCACCCAGAGAAAAGCGAGCGTAGCCATACTTATATCTGACAAAAGAGACTTCAGGATAAAAAAAAGGCAACAAGAGACAAAGATGGGCATTTCATAATGATAAAGGGGACAATACAACAGGAAAACATAACACATCAATATATATGCCCCCAATCCAGTAGCACCAAAATATATAAAGCAACTATTAACAGAACTAAAGGGAGAAACTGACAAAAACACACTTATAGTAGGGTACCTAAATACACAATTAACAGTTATGGATAGATCATTCAAAAAGAAAATCAAAATAGACATATCAGCCTTAAATGATACATTAGACCAAATGGACACAATTGACATTTACAGAGTCCTTCATCCTAGAACATCAGACTATACATTCTTTTCTAGTGTACATGGAAAAATCTCATAGACAGACCATATTTTGGGACACATAACCAGCCTCAGCAAATTTAAGAAGCCTGAAATCATACAAAGCATATTCTCTGACTACAATGCTTTGAAATTTGAGATCAACTGCAAAAAGAAAGTGGGACAAACCACAAATATGTGGAGATTGAACAACATGCTATTAAACAACGACTGAGTCAAAGAAGAAATAAAAGGAGAGATCAAATGACACATAGAAACAAATGAGCATGAAAATACATCCTATCAAAATTTTGGGGATGCAGTGAAAGCAGTATTAAGAGGGAAATTTACATCATAACAGGTCTATCTCAATAAACAAGAAAAATCCCAAATAAACAACCTAACATTACATCTTAAAGACTAGAAAAAGATGAACAAATGAAACCCAAAGTCAGCAGAAGAAAGCAAACAATAAAACATAGAGCAGAATTAAATCATATAGAGAACAAGAAAACAAGAGAAAAAATTAATGCAACAAAGAGCTGGTTCTTTGAAAAGATTAATAAAATTAACAAACCCCTGGCTAGACTCACTAAGGAAAAAAGAAACAACACAAATAAACAAAATCAAAAATGAAAGAGGAGAAATTACAATGGATACCACAAAAATACAAAGGATCATACAAGGATATTATGAAGGACTATATGCCACCCAATTCAATAACCTAGAGGAAATGGACAAATTCTTAGAAACATATAACCTTCCCAGATTGAATCAGAAAGAACTAGAAAATCTAAATAGGTCAATCAACAGTAAGGAAATTTAATCAGTCATCCAAAACCTTCCCAAAAGCAAAAGTCCAAGACCAGATGGCTTCACTAGTGAATTCTACCAAACATTCAAAGAGGATCTAATACCTGTCCTACTCAAATTCTTCCAAAAAAACTGAAGATGAGGCAACACTTCCTAACTCATTTTATGAGGCCAATGTTATCCTATACCAAAACCTGGTAAGGATAACACAAAAACAGAAAACTACAAATAACTCTGATGAATACAGACACAAAAATCCTAAACAAAGCACTAGCAAATTGAATACAATACATTAAAAAGATTATATATCAAAACCAAGTAGAGTTCATTCCAGAGGCACAAGGATGGTTCAACATATGCAAATTGATCAATGTAACATGCCACATAAACAAAATAAAAGGTAAAAATAATATGATTATATCAATAGATGCAGAAAAAGCATTTGACAAAATACAATATCCATTTATGATTAAAACAATAAAGTGGGTATAAAAGGAAAGTACCTTGATGTAATAAAGGCCATATATGACAAACTCTCAGTTAATATCATACTTAATGTAGAAGACCTGAAAACTTTTCCTCTAAGAATAGGAAGAAGACAGAGATGCCTCCACTCACCACTGTTATTCAACATAATATTGGAAGTCCTAGCCAGAGCAATCAGGCAAGAGAAAGAAATAAAACGCATCCAAATTGGAAAAGAAGTCAAACTGTCACTTTCTGTAGATGACATGATTGTTTATATATAAAACTCTAAAAACAACACCAAAAAACCTATGGAAACAACAAATAAGTCCAGGAAAGTTGCAGGATACAAAATCAATGCACAATAGTCCATGACATTCCTATATACTAACAATGAAATTTCAGAAAAAGAGATGAGAAAAACAATTCCTTTCGCAATTGCAACAAAAATAATAAAATACCTAGGAATAAACAAAGAATTTGAAGGACCTATACACTGAAAACTCTAAGACATTATTAAAAGAAACTGAAAAAGACTCAAAGAAATGGAAAGATATTCCATGTTCATGGATAGGAAGAATCAACATAGTTAAAAAGGCCATATTACCCAAAGCAATATACAGATTTAATACAATCCCCATCAAAATCCCAATGACATTCTTTAAAGAAATAGAACAAAAAAAACCCATGAGATTTATGTGGAATCACAAAAGGCCTTGAATAGCCAAAGCAATCCTATGAAATTGAATAAGGCTGGAGGTATCACACTCTCTGACTTCAATTTATACTATAAAGTGACAATAATCAAAACAGCATGTTATTGGCAGAAAAACAGACACGCAGACCAATGGAATAGAATTGAGAACCCAGAAATCAATCAATCAATCTATCTATCTATCTATCTATCTATCAGCAGATAATTTTTGACAAAGGAGCCAAAAACATACAATGGAGAAAAAAAAAATCCTCTTCAATAAATGGTGCTGGGAAAATTGAAAAGCCACGTGCACAAGAATGAAACTAGACTAGTATCTGTCACCATATAACAAAATGAACTCAAAATGGATCAAAGACCTAAATATAGGACCTGAAACAATAAATTGTATAGTAAGGGATGAGGTTTTTTTTTTTTTTTTTTTTTTTTTTTTTTATATAAGCTGAGCCATCCTGCCATCTGTTTGTAGCTCAGCGGCAACTCAGCTCAGGCCAGAACTTGAACTACTATTGCTCAGAGCTCACACTTTTGAGTGAGTTGTTAACCAACTGAGTCACTCGGCCGGCCCAATAAATTGTATAGTAGAAAGCATAGGTACTAGATTTATGTACCTTGGGTTCAGAGAGGATTTTATGAATTTGACCTCAAAGGCAAGGGAAACAAAAATAAACAAATGGGACTATATCAAACTAAAAAACTTCTACAGAGCAAAAGAAACTATTAACAAAACAAAGAGGCAACAAACCAAATGGAAGAGTGTATTTGCAAACAACATCTCCAATAAGGGGCTAATATCCAAAATATATAAAGAACTCATACAACTGAAAAAAAACAAACAAAAAAACTATCCAATTAAAAAAATGGCCAGAGGACCTGAACAGACACTTCTCCCAAGAAGATATATAAGTGCCAACAGATATATGAAAAGATACTCAATTTCACTAGCTATTAGGGAAATGCAAATCAAAACCACAATGAGATATCACCTCACACCTGTTAGAATGGATATTATCAACAAGACAAGTAATAACAACTGTTGGAGAGGCTGTGGAGAAAAAGGAACCCTCATACACTGATGGTGGGAATGTAGATTGGTACAGCCACTATGGAAAACAGTATGGACATTCCTCAAAAAATTAAGAATAGAATTACAATCTGACCCAGCAATTCCTCTTCTGGGTATCTACCCCAAAAATCTGAAAACATTTATCTGTAAAGATACACATACTCTATGTTCACTGCAGCTTTATTCATGGTGGCCAAGACAGGGAAACAACTGAAGTGTCCTCCAGTACATGACTGGATAAAGAAGATGTGGTACATATATACAATGACTACTACTCGGCTGTATGTAAAGATGAAATATTGCCATTTGTGACAACATGGATGGATCTTGAGATTATTTATTTATTTATTTTTAGCTGAGCCATCCTGCCACCTGTTGGCAGCTCAGCTCAGGCCAGGAATCGAACCGGCAACCCTGTTGCTCAGAGCTCGCACTCTTGAGCGAGCTCTTAACCAACTGAGTCACTCAGCCGGCCAGGATCTTGAGATTATTATGCTAAGCGAAATAAGTCAGACAGAAAGAGCTGAGAGTTATGATTTAAGTTATATGTGAGATAATAAAACTGAAAGCAAAAGACAAACAAGACAAAGAAACAATAACTCACAGACACAGACAACAATTTAGTGGTTACCAGAGGGTAAGGGGGAAAGAGGTGGTAGGAGAGGGTAAAGGGAGTCAAATATATGGTGATAGAAGGAGAACTGACTCTGAGTGGTGAACACACAATGTGATCTATACATGATGTATTACAGGATTGTACACTTGAAACCTATGTAATTTTACTAATCATTGTCACCCCAATAAACTTAATAAACATTAATTTAAAAACATGCAGTCATGGTTCAGTTGACTGCTCTAAAAGGAAGTATATTTAAAAATAAACAATTATTTACTGTTGCCTTTAAAACACAATTAAATGCCACTCTCTCTCACCATGAAACCCTGCCACTAATTGACTTTTGATCTAGTTTAAGACTAAAGAGCCAAGCAAGTATTATATATGTCAAACAGATCCTGGGCACCAGCAACAAACCACAGGTAAATGAGATCCGAACGTATTATAAACAAAACAAATAAAGAAGTTTTTAACAAGAGCAACTACCAAAGTACACAGGGACCCCCTTAGCCTTAGAGGAAAGGAAGGCTCCACAATCTAATAAAACCACTTGCTCAGTTCTAAAATACACATTAAAAGAATAAAATGAAACAGTGGAACAACTTCTTATCACATGTCCTTAGGAGATTTCATAAAATCTTTAGTTCTACAATACCTGCCAAGTATTTAGGGGGCAGCAGAATGTTTCGCCTAAGAAACTAGATGATTTTTTTGCTTCAACTATTGTTTGATTTTCTTTTTTTATGTTAATCATCTAAGATCATCTAATATTGCACTGTGAAATAAAAAGAATGTTTTAATCAGCAAATGTACTTTTATAAATGATTTACATTCATTACCTGAAAAGTTGAAAAAAGACCTAAAAGAGGGAGTATTTTCATCTTTGAAAACAGATGCAATAAAACAGATGAAAAAGATGTGATACTTCCAGGAAAAAAAGACAAAAGGCAACCTTTTGGGGATCCAGGGAAAAAGACCCTAAGGCCTCATGAATCCACAAGCAACTACAAACAAGAGGAAAGGGGTCCTCAAGTCTGCTTTATTGCTCAGTGCAAAGGGCAAATGAACCCTAAATGTGCAGGATAAGTTAGTTGTATAGGGCATTTTAGAGGTTTAAAATTTAGCCTTACTGAGCTCAAGTAGCTTCTCTGATCTTACCTAACACTGAAATTTCAGGGCAATTTAATATAACTATTATTTAAGTGATTATATCCAGAATAGAAAAAACGTAGAAAGTATCCTCTTGGAAAACCAAAAGGGAAAAATATGGACAATATACATCTAAAGAAAGGAAAAAGATGATAAGTAAACATGGGCAACTGTTAAGGAACGAGACAAGCTTATCGGAAGAGCAATGTACTTAGAAAACATTACACATTACTGTAAGCTGTAAGTTTGGTGTCTTGTTTCAGAAGCACTGCAAATTACTAACTCTCAACCTTTGCCAGACATCATGGTCTGTTTGAAGCTTCAACTATCATTAGAATAAAGATGAGACAGTGACTAGTAAAGCCATTTACAGAGGAGTTGATACACAATAGCACGTTCATTATATTGCCTCTGGTGGTCGGTTCACACACCTGAAAAATCAAATCCAATGGTTTGCATATGCTTAAAAAAAGTGGAAAAAATAACAAGAAACACCAATAGCTGTCTTTTTTGAGGGATGGGATGGTGGTGGGAAAGAGAAGACTTTTCACTTTCTGTCTCTATAAACCACTGGAAGTTTATATCATGGATTAAGTTATTCAGTCAAGAAAATTAATTTAAAAGCCATTCATCTAAAGACCCCACGTTTGGAAGCATACAGCATCCTATTATACATATTAAATTTCAGGTGATACAAACGGAAAGCTCACTGGGCTATCCTAACAATACATTTCCACAGCTCTGGGAAAACTGGTCTTGAAGATTTAGAACATTTGTTTTTCATGACTTGATTCAGCAATAAATCTTTTTTTTTTTTTAGCAATAAATCTCTTATCTGTCATCTCAGATTAACTCCCATGCAGGGGCCAAGGCCATACACGCATATAAAACCCACCAGAAAGAGAGGCGTTTAGGAAAGCAACTACTGTGTCCCAGCAAGCATATCACACAAAGAAAGCTTTGTTGATTAGATTACAACAAACAATCCCATAAAAAATACCATTTCTAGTTTTCTAATATTTATCAAGGAAATCATTCCCTACTGATCAAAACCAAGTAAACAACAATGTTTGCACTAAGATAGAGGGAAGAAGGAGACTGATCTGAGCTTTTCTAAGTTTTTGGTCCTGTCATTAAAACTGGGAGTCGGCATACTTGGTTTCTAGTTTTAGGGTTGAGGTTAATGAGCTGTGTGACTGAGGAAGTCATTTAACCTCTCTGGGATTTCTATTCCTCTTATGAATAGTTGGGGGATGCTGGAAAACACGGTTTTTAAGAACCTTTCTTAAGGATTCTTGGATACTAACTCCTATCATCTGTTTCCAAATACAAATAATTTAACCACTAAACTGGCTAAGGAATAAACAAAGGTGCTCTCTTAAATAAAAACATCTTCACAGTTAAAGTGAAAAAAAACCAAACACACAAAGACATACGTGGAAGCAGAAATGGGGACAGAAGACAAAAGAGACCTCCCTAGCTCTACTTCCCCACACTCTGACATTTTGTAAGCCAGAATGTTATTTCCGGTAATACATATTCACTTGAACAATTATTTATCATTTTCAAAATTTGCAGAAGCAAAGAACAATATACATTTGATAAGCACAACCACAAAATGCCAGGGTCGACTTCGACAATTCTCAGGAAGTTCATAGTGTGTGAAATCACACTCATCCTAGTATTTAGTTAGCCCGTCCCAGGGTCACCCGCACACAAGGAAATCTATGCTTCTTCACCTTCATTCCAGAAAGGAAAGAGCTACATAGTCGACTGCCTCCCAGTCTGTTCTTGCCTTGCTTCCCGGCATGCGCAGCTAGAGCTATTCCAGCCCCCTTTGCAGAAAGGAGGTCTTGGCCAGGGTTATGGTCTCGCCAGTGGAATGTGGGCAGCGATGTGCATCGCCACCTGTCGGCCTGAAGGGGCACTGCTGCCGCGCTCTTGTTCCTCCATACCTCCCACCTGGCTGCAGCCAGGATGGCCAAAGATGATAACCTTCAGCACTCCAGCAAAGACTGGGGAAGATGTAGACTCCTGCATAACAGTGAGGAGCAGCACCACCCGCCACAAAACCATTCCCCTTACAACTATCATGCACTACAGAAGCAAATTGTGTCTCCTCACACCACTGTCCCTTGGGGCACATGCACAGCAGCTCAGGCTCTGACCTATGAGCTACCCACTTCATGTACCTATGGCTCTCCTCAAGTGACATTCAACCCAGACCAATGTACTTCCCGCCAATGGTTCCAAACATACGATGTTCTAGAAAGTCAGGTAAGAAACAGCACTCATCAGCTTCACACCACAACTAATTAAGGTATCTTTCTAAATCAGTTTTAAATCAAATGGAATCTTCACTCTTGAAAGTAGTGGTCTGAGAAATACAACAGAAACGTACCAAATGTGCCATAAAATCCCCTAGGTCCACAAGTCCCCACACCGTACTTCTTCAGAGATGCCAAAGCTGCTGCCTTTGTGGGAGAAAAGAAAATTAGATTTTAAAGAGTTCAAAACTGCCATTTCCTATTCTTTAACTCACATAACTCCTCCCTCCCCCATTTTCCTGTCTTTCTTAGAATCATGACATTCTAATAGGGTATAAACAAGAAGCAGACATAAAGATCTAGGGATGTAATTTAAAACACGGAAATGCTCTAATGCTCTGTTAGCTTGATTATCCAAACCTGGTTACCTCAATGCCTTTATACTGTTGGGCATTTGTGGACAGGTCTGTCCTCAAA
Source organism: Hipposideros armiger (assembly GCF_001890085.2). NCBI lineage: Eukaryota > Metazoa > Chordata > Mammalia > Chiroptera > Hipposideridae > Hipposideros > Hipposideros armiger. Next base: position 140,030 of record NW_017731882.1, on the reverse strand, counting down.
AATATTTACTGGCTGACAATCCCAACAGGAAATGGATCAATTTCCTAGATCTGGGGTCGGCAAACTTTTGAGACGGAAGAGCTGCCAGGGGTCAGAAAACTGTGGCTCG
>NW_017731882.1:138704-139916 GCF_001890085.2 Hipposideros armiger | reverse complement strand
AAATTGAAAATGAAAATAAAACTATCATAGTTTCATTTATAAAATTTTTAAAGGATATTATTCACATAATGGTGATTATGTAAAAACATATTTATGGCTCTCGAATAATTTTTAATTGTGAGGGACAGCATTGGCTCTTCCAGGGGTCGGCAAACTTTTGAGATGGAACATACCCAAAGAGCCGCATGTGGCTTGGTTTGCTGACCCCTGTCCTAGGCACATCTCTGACTATCCAGGTCTGGGTTGTCAGACAGTCCTGCTACCCTCTGTGGAAATCCAGGTCACAGCTCTTCCAGAAAAGAGTACTGGCAGACCCTTAGAGAGCTCCGTCTGGTGTTCTGCATCATCTTTGATTTTACGTCCAGTGTCTTCAGTTGGTCCACGTCAGCAGAGGTGCTACTTACCTTGACCCTACGGTTATCCAACAATCCAAGAAAATTAAATGAGGCAAAGTTGATACATTCTTTTCCATTCACCACAATGCTGTGGCTTGGCGGACTGGGGAAAAGAGAGAGTGGTTACTTCAGCAGACATTTGTGTTACAGCACACACACTATTTAATTACCCTGGCAGCAGACAGGACACCCAAGGGTTGTCATTCTACCTATTTGCATACTGGTCTCTTGGCTCTTTAACTTTTTGTTTTTAAAAAGCTAAATTAGACAATGGTCTACTAAAAAGCAAACAGTCATTAATTATATTCTTACGAGAGTACCCTGTTCTACTTTTATTAAAAAGTGAACTAGAATTCTAAGATGGATGGATGGATGGCAAATCTTTATTTTGATTTTAAAATTCACTTAAGGAAGAATAGCTAAATAAAGTACCTCAGAAAAATTCTGGGATAAGATTAACTGGGAGGAAATATAAGAAGACAAAGATCAAAGGCAAGAATACGAAGAACAAGTTATGATCTTACAGTTCATTGGTTTAAAAATAAGTGTTACCTATAGGAAGCCCCTAAAAGAATAAGTGAGACATGTACCCAATTTCTAAAGTTAATGCTGGAATACTATTTAAGAGGAACTCCTCCCCTTACCTGAAAAAAGTGTTTTGGTTTTTTTTTCGTTTTTTTTTCTTTTCATTTTTTTTTTTATTGTTAGTTTCAGGTGTACAAAACAATGCAATAGTTACCCTTTTCACCCTCACAAAGTAACAACCCCCCTCCCCCCATCTATTGCCCTCCCACCCCCGATATCATGCTTATCTATT
>NW_017731882.1:119395-138484 GCF_001890085.2 Hipposideros armiger | reverse complement strand
GCAACCCTCAGTTCTTCCTCTGTGTCTCTGAGACTATCTCCATCCAAAAAAAGTGTTTTTTAAAGGAAATGGGGTGGCCAGCTCCCAAGGAGCTTGGATCTGGGCACAGCTGGGCCAAGAGGTGGGCTCTCAAGGAGACAAGTCCCCTGTCAAGTCCCTTTCTGACAAACGTTCTAACTCTAGACCATGCTTCAAAAACAGAGGGCTGAGCTGTGGGTCATGAGTATAAAGGGTTGTGAGAGCAACTTAGTCACAACCAGCCTATTTTAACTAATGAAAATCATAAGAATAGAACAAAATGAAAAGTATCAGAATGCACTGCACAGCGCAGGAGAAAGGGCTGTGGCCGGAACTTGTCTGTCACACAGCTGCACTGGTCTGCGTGCTGGGCTGCTCTATAAAATGCATTGCAGCCAGGAAAGACTGAGAAACTGCTCTTATTGGTATGTTTTCACAGAACTGGTTTTCTATGAGAAAAATAACAAAAGATGCTGGGAAACCATGGAAGGAAATGAATGACAACTTGAAGTAAATTCACAAAACTAGATAAACTAAAAAGGCTAGATGACTCAGTGAAAAGAACACAAGGTATAGAGTTAGTCAGACAAATCCCATCTGCCTTATGGCTACTGATGGCTTCAGAGATCTGAGGGTGTTACCTGGCCTCCGTAAAACTCAATTTCTTCATCTACGAAGTTGGGAAAGAACCTTTCTCTCAAGTGAATCATCATTATAAAAGTGCCTGACCCACAAGAGGTGTTCTCTAAATATTTTCTTCCTTCCACCCTATGGCTTCAAGGACTTCTTCTCTTTCAAATCACCCTCTGTGATTGTGAATCCATTGTGTCATTTAGTTTCCTACTTCTCAGGGCTTCTCTAAGTTTCCCAAGTGCTCCCTGGTGTGGAGGTTCTGGCACTCAAAAAAAGATGAAAAACAAAACACCTATGTAGACAAGCCTGCAGTAATGGTTGCTGCTATGAAAGTCAAGGCCATTTTATGAAAACTGTAACACAGAGAGAAATCCAACCATCAACAATAGACACACCCAAAGCCCCTGACCACGGTCAAGCAGCAGCATGACACAGGGACGTCAGGATGTGATTTCTGTACAGCATTTGGAATAGGGAAGAAAAACAGCTTCCGGTGAGAAACAGAAGGCTCACACTTGTGCCCCACGCAGGCACCTGACTCAGGAATCCTGGATCATAAAACCCTTCTGAGTCACCTCACAGAAGCAAATAACAACGATCTAGAAAGTCATCTCCACAACCAGGGCCTCAGAGGACTGGCAGGAGGGAAAATAAAACCCTTCTCAATCAGAAACACAACCTCACAATTAGAGGCAGTAATTACATGGATGAACAAAGGTTCATGACTGGCTAAGTGAATCAGAAATAGGGAGGATGATGCTTGACCAGAAAGAAACAAGTATTACAGACCCCCGTTAACATCAGCTTTGGCCCTGGTGGGAGAAAAGACAACTAGACCAAGGAAAGGATCCAGCACCCAAGAGAACTGTGTATAGTAAATACCTGACAAATGATGGCAGTTGCCCTACAAGCTACTAAGTTACACATAGATCTTTCTCTATGGGAAAAAAGTTGCATAACCACGTACAAAGGTGAATTCTAAACATATTAAAAACTGAAAAGAGGGCCAGCCAAGTGGCGCGATGGTTAAGAGCTGGCTTGGGATGCCAGAGGGCCCCGGTTCGGATCCCACATATGAGGGCCAGTGACACTGCCCTCCACAGCTAAGATGCTGAACAACAGCTCAACCTGGAGCTGGGCTGTCGTGTCACCAGCAACGGCGTAGGCTGCAGTCCCCTGCTGCAGTGGGTTGCCATGGGTTACCGTGTAGCCAGCAGCCACTGTGAGCGGCCGTCCAGAAGCCAGCGACTGATGTGCCTCACCCGGGAAGAGTGCAATGGTGGTGCCAACTTGGGCCAGTGAAACAACGTCCTCCACAACCAGACTGAAGAACAAAATGACAGCAACTTGTCTGTTCCCCTTCCCCCAATTCCCCAGCACTGTTCCCATCCCCCCAATTCCCCAATAAAAAATCTTAAAAAAAACAACAAAAAACTGAAAAGATAGCAGAATGTAGAAGAATGTGTGACCTTGGAGTAGGAAATGATGTCTGAAACAAGTCTCAAAACACACAAACCATGAGGCCAATGGATGAATGTGACCAAGTCAAAATTCAGAATTTTGGTTCAATGAAGATACCTAAGACAAAGTTAACAGATAGGTGATAAAGAGATTTATTGTACTTCATCAAATCTAAGATAGCATGATCTGTATTTTATCAACCACTAAGAAAGAAAAGTACTGCCGATTAAAATATAATGATGTCTTCTTGTCATCTAGAATTTTTTTAGTTTATATTTAATGAAAAGATCTATTAGGCATTCTTAGGTTACATTTTGAAAAGGAAAACATAAGTAAGATAAATTGCTTGAGACATTCCTAACCTCTTTACCCACGTTCCGACCATCTGCCCTCCTCTGCTGTCGTGGGGACCATGGATATTCACATAAGGTTCTGCTCCCTACCACCACATATCCCAGCAGCACCTAGCAGGAAGCTCCACCATCAGCTCTGAGGTTACTGGACAAGTTAGTGTCAATCATTCTCTAAGTTTTAATGCTGGAACTTTCCTATTGGACTAAACTCCTAGTTTATCTTTTGCTAATCACATCACGTTTCTAGGAAGTAAGCCGTTACTATCCAAAGGCAGCAAAAGTTTGACAAAGGGATGTTCAAAGCCTCAGTCACAGCAGTCTCTGTTCATCTGCTTGGAATTGGCCTGGTCATTTCTCCTTCTAGCAGCTGATTTACTTACAAGCAGGGCACATAACTCAACTGAAGTGCTGGCAGTAAATACAATTATGGCCAAGTTCAATGGTACACAGGCAATGAAGACCCCTATACCCATACCTCAGCTGACAATGATTCCCAGCAGCTAGCTGTAAGATTCATCCCTTTTCAGAGATCACAAAATAGGGGGAAAAAAATTGTATCTTAGAATCAATGTAATAGAGTACTACATCAAAAACTGACCAAGGATTAGAATCTACACAGTATATAGGATTCTTGCTAATCAAAAGATGGGTTGGGAATCAGTAGAAAAAGAAGTAAAAGATATGAAGAGTCACTCACAGAAAGGCAAAACCCCAGCAACTAATAAGGAGATGAAATGATACTCAAAGGCTCAAATAATCAGAGAAATGCAAAATAAAACAATGTTACCAACCTGGGCTGTGGAGAAGGTGGAACCCTCATATTCTAACTCAGGGGAGTGTAGACAAGTGGATCACAGTGGAGAGAAGTCCCACAGGGAAACCAGGTGGGCATATATCGTACCCCATTCCTGGTTGTACACCCCAGAGGTCCACAAAGGGATGTTGATCACAGGAGTTTTTGTCTATCTTTTCTCTCAAGATGGCATTTTTTTCCATCTTGAGAAAAGCGGCTAAGTTAAACTCAGTGACTACACACAACAGAATAATATGTAGCAGTCAGAAGAAAGGAACAGGAATTACATTTAGCTCGTCTACCTATATGTCTGCCCTACTTTTCCTCATACCACCAGCTAATGTTGTATTTATTCCATTGTTGGTCTGTCTGCCCCAAGACAACTAAGGTTTTGATTTACTGCTATTATAAACCAATGTGCTCAGCACATTCCATTCCTTGAACACAGTAGGCACTCAAGTATTTGCTGAAAAAAGTAAGTGTTGAGTAAAATCGTAAAAAATCAGAATGAAGTCTAGAGCACAAAATTAAAAACATACATTCATAAAACATTAAGATTATGTGGTTTCAAAGATACACACAATCTAAAAATAAAACATATCATTTCAAACAACACAGAAATGTGTAACACCTGAAATAATGATAGAAAGCATAAGTGACAGTGGGGAGGAGAATGGATGTGACACCGGGACAAAGGAAATAAAAAATAAGCAAATGAGAGCTGCCTTATGAGAGTGCTGGCAAGAGTGGAGCTGGGTAGGGGGTTAAAGCCTTGTTACCAAGAAAGCCTCAAAATGGAGAAAATAAACCAAAGAGACTCAACTAAACCAGAAGACAAACCTCTGGAGCATCTAACCAAGAAAGAAGGAGACATGAACCTCACAGATGTGCTGTTATATACACTTGTACAATAAAGTTATATGTATATATTTTATATATGCATGACCAGGAGAATCCTATAAACTACTCATGCCAATACATTTGAAAACATAAGAAATGACTAAATGATGGTAAGCAGAACTTACTCAAGAAGGAAACCTGAATAAGCTTTACAAACTCATTGAAGACATTGAATTCATGATTACAAATCTATGCTCAAAAGAATAAACAACAGGAAATACATACTGTTGCTAAGAAAATGATAAGACTAATATATCTTGGATACCAAAACTGGACCAACACATGAAGGAAAAAGAAGATAAAGAGACTAAACTCATTCTTCAACATGGATGTTAAAAACCCTCAAAATTAGCAAAACAAATCCTGTAATGTGTAAAAACCAACCAAACAGCCATGCTTAAATAGGGTTTATTCTAGAAATGTAAGGATTATTTGTTAACAAAAACCTACTAGTGGCTTCTAGTAAACAAGACCGAATGAAAGAAACAAACCCATTTCAACCTCTGTTCCCTCCTGATACCTCACAAAAATGCCTAGAGTTTAACAATCTAACCTTACCAAGACCAGGACACACAAGGAGATGACAGTAACAAAATATTGGAAACTGGCAAGCAAACTGACAAGTTATATTTGGTAAGTCTAAGAGATCAGTGAGAAAGCTGAACTTAGGCTGGCAGTGAAAAGCCCAGCAGCAAACCCCAAAATAACCCCCAAGCTGAGGGCACAGCTCCCTGTGACAGTGGGGAACAGAAGAGTGGACTACATATAGGACGGCTTGGAAACCTTCACAAGAAGCTGTCATTCCCTTAGGTCCCCTTCAGCCCTTCAGAAAGGTGACAAATTTATTCTCTGGTGGAGCTGAGTATAAACTGAAAGTCGTAAGGATCAATGGGGATGTGTGCCACTCGGAAAACAGAAATCAAGTATAAATCTACATAATATAAAATGGGACACTGAGCTCTCTTCCTCCAACCTAGCTCCCAGAAAGCTGGAAACCAACAAAACATTATGGTTTTTGTAGACTTTTTACCTAATGCTGTTTATTACGATGAAAATATTCTGCATATTAAAAAAAAGATGCTAAGAATCACCAGCATTGAGAAGGTATCTAATACAGCAATAACAAACAGGTAAAACACTAGTGTAAAAGAGTAAAATAAAAAAAGATTTAAAGAAGTGTTAACGTTTCAAAAAAATGACCTTCCATAGGCCTTCCTCAGAAGAAGTCCACCTGTGCGCTACCGAGTAAACCAAGATAGTGCCAAGACAAAGGGAATCTCTGGGCTAGTGCTGAGGTGAGGACCCCAAGGCCACCCTGGGCAGCAGCTCTACACAGCAACAGTGAGCACTGGAGCAGAACGACAAGGGCTCCAGGAAGAAAAATGAAAAGGAACCCAAGGGATAATTCCTACGTTTGAACACTCTGAATGGAGATTTACACACCTGGAGGAAGACAACAGGATGAATTAGACTGATATGTCAAATCAAGCAAGCAAGAGGACACACAGAAATGATTGAGTCCATGGAAAACAAGAAAGGAAATGTAATTAAAATATTCTGCATATTGAAAAAACGGATGCTAACCTTAAGTGATGAACGATGTTAATGCGGCCATAAAAATGTCAGCACTAAGCCACCTGAGGACACGTGATGCAGTGGTAACTGTGTTGGGAGAGGGGGAAGAGCAGGGAGGCCGCATGTGCCTGTGCAGCTGGGGTCCTGTCCAGTGTGCCAGGAGCCACACCCAGCCCCAGGCTCCCCCAGGCTGCCCCCCTAGGCTGTGCGCTGGCTTCAGGACCAACGGCTTCTCTAGTCCACACAGAGGCAAGAGAGGGCTACTATGGGCCTGGGGACAGCAAATGAGCATGCGTTTCAGAGCCAGTCTTTATCTCCTACAATTGATAAATACAGTTGAAGCTGGAAATGAAAGAAAGAAATCAAGAAATAACAGCAAAACAAGTTCCTTAGAAAGAGAGGCAAATACCAGAAAAAAAAGCTAAAGAAATATAAAGCAATTACTGCTAGTAGAAATCTGAGGTGAGGAAGGGTGGCATGGTGGACTGCAGTTTCTCATAAAAATTTATGTATATGCATAACTAATTTAAAAAATCTATCAGTATAACTTACTAGTAACTGGTTAGAGGGGAAAAGTGATGATCATATCAATAGAGACAGAAAAAGTATTGGATAAATCTTAACATTCTGATTTAAAAAACAGAAAGTTCCCTTAGCAAACTAGGAAGAGAAAGGAAGGCCCTGAAGTTGATATAGGTTATCTCTTAAATAGCCATCAGGAATAGGACACTGAGCCTGTTACCACTCCTATTCAACACTGTGTGGGAAGCATCAGTGCAGTAACACAGGAACAAGAAGAAAAAGACACTTCTCATGACAAAAATGAAAACTCTCTGCAACCTAAGCACGAATCTATTACACGATACACAATGTCAGTTTCCTGGTTGTGACATTCTTCGGCAGTTACCCAAGATTTTACCATTGGGGAAAACCGATGGGATCTCTTTGTATCATTTCTTATAACTGCATGTGAACCTACAATTATTTCAAAATAAAAGTAGAAACAAAAAAGATACGGTAAGTCTTTGTGAAGAAATCATGTAACTTTACCGTAGGACATAAAAGGCCTAAGAATACAAGTGACACACCAGGAGCATGGTGATAAAATTCAGTGTTAGCAAGATTCCAATTCTCTCATTAATCCATGAAGCCAGTACACTGCTAGTCATAAACCCAAACCCATTTTTTGGTCAAATCTGATCAACTAAACCAAAACTCACAGTGAAGCACAGAGTCAAGAGTAGCCCACACAATTCTGGAGAACGGGGAGTGAAGGCCTCACTCTTGTCAAGGCCTTTTCTTATGCTGTGGTCTTTATAGGAGGGAGGTCTGGCACAGGGACAGCCAAATACGCCAAAGGAATAGAAACAAAGCCAGAAACAGACCCCGTTATAAGGGAACTTGGTACACAAAAGAAGAGACACTTCCAATCAGTAGGTTAAAAATGGACTGTTAAACTAAAATGCTAGAATTGACCATCACAGGGAAAACAGGCAAGTTAGACCTTTAGGATAGGAAAGCGTTTCTTCCACAAGGTTAATGATTGGTAAGTATGATTTCAGATCATGTAGAATTTTTTATGACCAAAGAAATCCACAAAAGAATACAAACCTCTTAGATCAAATCAGAAGCAGGACACACTCAGAATATTCTGCATCACATTTTTAAACAAAACAGTAAATATTTTCATGACAACAGGTATATGTAGTAAAAGTATAAACATAAGCAAAGGAAAAATACCCACCAACTTTAAGATAGTGGTTATCTTGTGTGAGAGTTAAGAGTAAGCGATAGGTGGGAAGGGGTTTCTTTAGTTACATTTGTAATGTTTTACTTCTTTATAAAAATAGATTTCAAGTTAAAGACAGCAAAATGTTAATATCTGTTAATTCTGGATGGGTGATAAAAACGTGTCTGATATTTTCTATATTTTTAAAAAACTTAATTAAAAAAAGTACATACAGGGCCAGCCGAGTGGCGCACTGGTTAAGAGTTGGCTTGGGATGGCAGCTCTGAGCAGCAGGACCCCGGTTCGGATCCCACATGAGGGCCAGTGATGCTGCCCCTTCTACAGCTAAGATGGTGAACAGCAGCTCGACCTGGAGCTGGGCTGCCGTGAGGCGCCAGGGGTAGGCTGCAGCCCTTGCTGCAGTGGGCTGCCATGAGTCGCCGGCGACCGCGTAGGCGGCAGTGGGCTGCTGTAAGCTACCATGAGTGGCTGGCAGCCAGCGTGAGCAGCCGACAGCCAACATGAGCTGCCTTGAGCAGCTGTCCAATGGCTGGTGAGCGACTGCCTCACCTGGGAAGAGCACAATAATACCAACATGGGCCAGTGAAGCGACGTCCTCCACTAGACTGAAGAACAAAAGGACAGCAACTTGTCTGATTCCCTTCCCCGTTTCCCCAACGCTGTGCCCCTCCCCCAATTTCCCAATAAAATCTAAAAAAAAAAAAAAGTACAATAAAGCAAAGATAAACAACAGAAGAACTAAAAATAAAAACAGACATTGGAAGCAAGAAGAGAGGTAGCATAAATGAAGCTGGAGTTTCTTAATTAATATTGTGAGAGTCAACAAGTGTTGGCTATCATTAATCAATCAAAAAACAGTAGTGTAAGGATACTATTAATATCTAATTATGAAGGTGACCTGCAACAGATCTAAAATCAGGAACAAAACCAGGTGTGAAAAAGCAGGCGCACTGCTTTTCATTTTCAGTGCATCTGACCATTTGACATGTTGTTATATGCATGTATTACTTTGAAAAAGATTTTTTTTTTTTTTTTAGAAAAAAGGAACAAGCTGTAATGTTCAAATTGGAGGCTACAAAAAAATGCCCATACCATTCCTAAAAGAAAGTTTTAGATTGGAAACTAAAGCAGTTAGTTTCTGATCTGCAGAAATTTCTACATGTTTTACTTCAGTTAAATGTTCTATTTTATTTAAACCAGTGTATACTTTGTCACGTTTACCTATAGGACCCCAAGCACAGTCCTTCCAGTAGCAAACAGATTTACCCTGAAACAATGTTGTAGTTGAGAGCAGGATGGTCTTTTGAGATAGGAGGAACAAGCGGTTCTGGCTGCCACTCTTCAATCAATTCTTCCTTTTCCTACAAGAGAAAAAGTGTTAAAATAAGCACAATGCTAGTCACTGGACAGCGACTACAGCAGTATCTAAATTGTTTGCAGTAATGGAACCATCATCACGAACACACCGCTAGAAACAGGTCTAGCTGTTGTGGCTAGAAATGAAACAGAATCATTTGTGAGTTTTGAGCACTTAACCTCCTCACCTTGTATCACAGGCTAATGGCTCTTTCCATGTAGCTTCTGCAGGTGACTGGAAAATTTAAGAAAATTTTATTTCTATGCTTGGGATTTTTCACCATGGGAAGTAGGAAGTGTAACTTACAGTGATTGTAAAACAAAAAGAAAGTCTACAGCACAAAGGTGAGAAGCATGATTTCTGCTAAGTCAGCTCTGCCTCCGTTCCAAGACAATAGAGAAAGTCACACCCTAAGTGCTTACAGAGGTGACTGTCATGGGGAGGGACTAACCAGGCCACAAAGCACTGTTTCTACACACCAGCTGCAGGGATTCAGGTGCAGCTGAAACACAGAAAACCATTCTCGTAAGTATTGTAATGGGATTTTGTTGGAAAATTTCTCATAAAAAGCTACTTTATTCCCTTTACCTGTTACTTCATGCATTATAAGTATTTTGACTATTTTGAGTTCCTTATCCTTTCTTGAGTTAGAAAAAAAAGTAATTTTGAAAATGTAGTCTGGATGTACAGGATGAGATGAGGCACCTAAACTAACATGACAGCCACAGCAATTCTTGCCTCACAGACAGATCATCTCTCAATAGTTCTAGTCTCACACTTCTGTTAAATCTGTTAAATGCTTCTTCTGTGCATTTTTCTCCCGATAGGCAACTCCAGGGCAGGACCAAAAGCATATTCCCTGATGTTCAGGCACTCAAAAAATGCTGGCTAAATAAATCAACCAATAAATCCCTCATCTGTTTCTCCCACCAACCTCATGGGAGAGACAAGCAGCCCAACAAGCCTGGAGCACATGTCATGCGCACTGTCCATTGGCTACTGTGCAGACACGTGTTAGATTTCAGTCAAGGAACTGCAAGAAACTGCAGATCTATCAAACCGACAAGGGCATTTCTCACTCAAACACTCAGTTTTTTTCTTCCACTGCTGTTAGGGTAAGATGCCAGTGATCACTAAATCTTGTTCTAAGCTTGCCTTCAGAGGATATTCTAAAATTATGTTTATGTATCACTCTTTAAAAAGGGATGTATGTGTAGGTTGATATGTTTAATTAAAACTAAGAATATTTGGATTAATCAACCCCTTTAATATGCTTGGCTAGAAGTCTGTTTCATGGCCACCTACTCATTCACAAGGAGTCCCTAAATGCCAAGGGAAAAAAGTGTAGACAGGGTTTCTGGCTGGAGGGTCTAGTCTTACTGCAGTGCGATCAAGAGTGTGCCCTGGCCCACAAATCCCACAAAGCAGTCGTAAAGAGAGGGAGAGATTTGTGGTCAAGTTTAGGGTATTCCTCCAAACAGAGGTTCCAATATCCACTGGCATATAAAGGTTATAGGAAATCGTGCAGTGGGACACCTCTATTCTGCTTTACCCAGGCTGCTGTGCTTTACCTACATGCTCTCTAGGGGTCAGTGCCTGACCGCTTCGTGATCACTATGAACGACCAGGACAGTGGCAGCCAGTCAGTGGAACCAGGGAGGCACTCGTACACTGCTATGGTATCTTCTCCTGTGAATGCTCCGGAAAGTTAAGAAAAGCCCAGTGCATCGGCTGGCTGAGTGGCTCAGATGATTAAGAGCTCGCTCAGGAGTGTGAGCTCTGAGCAACAGGGTCGCTGGTTCGGTTCGATTCCTGGCCTGAGCTGAGCTGCCACCAGGTGGCAGGATGGCTTAGCTAAAAAAAAAAAAAAAAAAAAAAAAGAAAAAAAAAAAGAAAAGCCCAGTGCTTGCTTCATCTTTGTGCTGCACTCAGTGCTGCCTTGTGAACCCAAGTTTTAAGAGATTTTTGTGGGAAAACATCTCTCAAGAGTTTCTGCCTCCAAGTGACAGAAACCAAGCTGCAGTGAGAACTGCTCTTCCCCTCCAACAGTCACGCAGTGCTCCTACCTGAGTGAGAGGGTAAACCTCTTTCCTCAAGCCCCTGATCCCTCATACCAATGGACTGCAAGTGGGCAGCACCACAGGTCCTCTGGACACTTCTGTTTCCTGAGGTTTGCCTGGCTTGGGCTTGAGCTGGGTCCCTTTCCACACAGAACATACCAAAATTCTATTTGCTGTGGGGAGGTGGGGAATGTGGGGTGAGGAGGATCTTTTCCAACTCCGAGTTTCCTTTATGAAAATCACAGGGACAATGTTCACGCAGGCTTCAGAAACAATGGGGCTTTCCTGAGTAAATCATGTAATCCTGCACACGGACATTCGAAACTAGTAGTTACCCATGCTTCCCTTCCATCACTATTCATAAGAGTGCTGTTTACACCCAGCAAAGCAGAGGGGCCCACAGCATTGTAATCCTCTGGGTAGTTACTTTATCGCTGTATTTTGTCTACCCTGGCATGTCATTCTCCTTGATTTCCTTACATTACAGAAAATATTTTAGCATATAGTTAAGCCACCACAAGCTATTTTTGGAAAGATGTACCAACTATAATCACACACCGAATAATAGATTTAATTTCTTACCTTGGCTGTAAGATCAGATCGTTCTTGTAATTTGTAAGTTTTAGAGAAAAGAAGTCTGATTATCCAGAGTATCAGAATTCCTTCCAAGATAAGATGGTAAGCAGGTGCCTAAGAGTGAGACAAAAACAAAACAAGAAATAAAGTGAACACTTCTAAAACCTGCATATAGAATTTAATGCACCTGCAAATACAGCTTCCCATGACCTTTATTACTTAAAATTTACTTTCAAAGCTCTTTTCACTTCTACTCATTCCTTTCCCCATTTCTAACAGCAGGCAATTTCTTCTACACATAAAAAATCTCTATTTCTGCAGCTTTAAAACCTCTTTAGAATAAAAAAGTTTAAAATAAAAGCTGATGCAGAATACCAAAATGCCAAACAATACCAACAACTATCTGATCCTTCAGATAATTTAAATTTTTACTAGTGGGAAATGCCTGTAACAAACATTTCATAGCTTCACAAGGCTTCTACAACCCCATCTACCGAGGATAAATTAATAGAGCAATAGTTCACACTGAAAGTCCTGAGGGACAGCGCCGGCAAAGCTCAGTAAATACCTGTCAAATGAACGAACACTCTCTAAGACTGACATCTTGATTTCACATTACCTAACATACTTGAAATAGGAAGCCTTTCAAAAAACTCTTTACTCTTCCCTTAACGATCTACTCAAATACTTTTATATTTACGAGATAGAGAATACGCCACATGCGGAAGAATGACAAAATGATATTCCTGAATCCTAAATCATTCGGCTTCCTGTCTAACCCCACACCCCTACCAAAACTAACTCCAACTGACTACAATTCTTCCCCCTATGACCTGCTCCACACTTCCAAGGACCTGACTTCCCCAGGACCTCCCCACATAGGAGCTGTTCCACTTTCACCACCCCGTTCTACCAACCGTCCCAACTCTGGCTTTTGAGAAAAAGCCCCTCTCCTGTGCCCCCTCCTACGTGTTCCTTCCCTGAGCCAGGACAGGACGCAGAGCAGGCTCCGGGATCGCCGGAGCTCAAGACGAGACCCTTGGTTCCGGCTCCCGCCGGTCTGTCTCTGCACTCCGCGGCGGGGACGGTGTGCGCCCACGCAAACCCTTCCAGCGAGGGACGCCGCAAGTCCGGCCGTGACCTAGCCAACCCCGCCCACGTCTCTGACCACAAACCCACACAAGCCGTCCGCCCCCCCACAGTCAGGTGTGGTCGTGGGCTGCTCAGGCCAGCGAGCTCACCTCGTAGAGCGCCTGTACCATCTCCACCAGCACCCACTGCTCCGCGGCAGTCGCCATACTCAGCCGCTCAGGCTTCCTTCCGGAAGGCGGATCACAGGCACGTCAAACAGTGCGCGGCTCGGCCCAAAGACGTATTCACGCTTTGGGGGCAGGGTGGCCGAGCGCTGGGCCCCGCCTCCTCGCGCCTGCGCACTGGACTGCGCGGGAAGGGGAAGGCCTAGGGCTCTGATGGGTGGAGTCCGGAGTTCGGGTCTGGCAAGGGGACCGGGAGGGGTGGGAAACAGCAGGCTAGTTCCTCCTGTGAATGTTTCCACGTGGACATTATGTGCCAGGCCCCGTGCTGTGCTCTCAGAGTGGAGGGATTAAAGAAATGGCCTTTGCCCTCTAAATGCATTTGGGAGCAGGGAGTGTTATTAATGTAATTGAAAACATATTCTTTTAAATTACATTAAGTAAAAATGTATTATCATTAAAAAAAATACAGAAATATCAATAAAAATAGCCAACTCATATAGCACTTACTGTGTGTCATGCATGGACTAAGACTTTAACGGTATTAAGTCATATAGCAGGTAGGTGTGGAACGGGCCTAGTGTCAGAAGAAACAAAGTCTAACCTATAGAAAAGATTGATAAGAGTTCATTTGAGGCAAAATTTTGAGGCCATGCCTGAAAGCAATCACTCAGATTGAGAAAATGCTCTGGAGAATGGCAGTTTTTCAACTCATTCTATACATTAGAATCAAAGGAGAAAACCTAAGGATGGTTACATGAAATCCATTGGTGGTAGATTAAGCAGGCAGGAGAAAGCAAAACCGCGAAGTCACTGGGATTGAGTGAAAAGTAAAATGGAGAGATACACATTTATTTTACATTGGTGGGTACAGGGGAGTTAATTTAACATTAAGAATAAATAGAGATGGTGTTCGGGGATAACAATGAGGGGTTTTGTGGTTTTGTGCTCTGGTACTGGCGGTTGTGCCTTCCAGGGGTCTGGAAAAGAAAATCACTCTGACATTTGAAAAGTGTGTTATCTTAGATGCACAAAGACAGCAGACAGCCTCACTTAAGGTAAAGAAAGATTGACCTTTATCAAGAAAGCTACAGGCCTGAGACTTGACTAGTCACCATGACCTGATTAGTTAGAAATTTTTTATATTCATACTATCCTGTGTGGTTACTTTCGGTCACGGAGTTTGTAAAGCCTGCCATGCATGCCCCCATCCCACCCCACAGCTTGTCAGCGTTAGTGTATGGCCCCTTTTATTGATCACAATAGCTATATACTAACATGATGTACACACACACTTACTTGCATTGAATTTCTTAAGTGCAACTGGGATTATAGGGACAATATTGTTCTACAACTTGCTTTTTTCTATTATTTTTTCTTGTAGATTTTTGTCCCTAAATCTTGTATTTTTAATGGCAGAAGAAGAATATTTCTTGAAACAATTTGTTATATTTTTTGTTCCATTTTATTTAAACATTGTCATACTGGTGGACACGTAGGTTTTTTCCATTTTTCCCCTATTACAAACAATGCTGCAGTAAACAATTATATGTGTATATCTTTCTGTGCATGTGGGATCATTTCTAATGAGCTTCCTCAAATTGAAATTTCCTCAAAGTCAAAGAATATTCATATTATTAATGTTGATAAATACTGCCATACTGTTCTCCAGAATAGCTCAACCAATTAAAAATGTTTGCAAGTGCAGCCACACTCTAGGCCATGATGAACATAATCAATCTTTTAAAAGGTTTTGCCAACTTAATGGAAATAAAATGATAAAATTACTGAACTTTATTTTCCATGCTGCTGGTTATTCATGAGGTATAGCAATTTTTTATGTGTTTATTGGCATTTGTAGTCCTGTGAATCACCAATTCATATTCTTTGCTCATTTTTCTATTGGTTACTTTTCATCTTCTTATGGATTTATAGGAGCTCTTTCTACATTCTGAATATCTTTTGTTTTCCTATTTCATAGGTGACAGTTGTTTTTGCCCAGTTTCTGTCTGGTTGTTTATGATGGCTTCTGTCATACCTACATTTTAAATTTTATGTAATGTGTCAGTCTGTTTCTTCATCACCTCTGGGTTTATATCTTGCTTAGAAAGACCATTTTTACTACACATATGTTTTCCTCCCATACTTGCATCACTTTGTTGTTTATATTGGGTTGTCAGAAAAGTCATGATGCATTTTGTAACTAAAAACAGAGAAAAAAATACGTCATGACTTTTCCGACAACCCAATAGTTAGCTCTTTAATTACTCTGGAAATTAAATTTTGTATGATAAGAGGTATGGACCTTATAAATATTTTTTCCTAAAAGAATAACAAATTTTCTCAATGCCATTTATTTGCATAACCCTGACTTCCCCAGTCCTGTGAAATGGCACCAACACTAGGTATTTACTACATTTCCACGTGGAGTTGGCACTATGTACCAGCTGATGTCAGAGCTCTGACAACATCCCCTGGAATCCAGTACAGTGCATCTGAACACTGCCTCCCCCAGTTGCTTTCATTCCCAACAGACTGTTCAGAGTCCTGACTTCAGGCGGCCAGAACCCATGTTTCCTGCTCTCATGGAGAATTGGAAGGATCTGAGAATGTTTGTTTTCCCTAGGTAGCCCATAACTGGGTGGATGACTGGTGGTTGTGGGGATATAAATATTGCAGCTTTCTTGCCCCCCAAAGCAAGGCAGTTCTGAGGGGTGAACTTCACCATCTCCTCTGAATTGAGTCAGTGGTACTGTCAGCAAATTCTATTATGCACCCATCAGGAGGCAGAGTCTACCTTCTCTTCTTTTGTGGCTGAGCATATCTCTGTGACAGCTTCTACAGTAGAATGCAGCTGCCATATACAAAGATCATGTGGGGACCACGTAAAGGGAGAAAGAGATGGCCAAGGGACCCCAGCTCCAGCCTCCAGCTGTCTGAGTCTTACCAATCTGGATGCCAGACATATGAGAGAAGACGCCTTCAAGATGG
Source organism: Hipposideros armiger (assembly GCF_001890085.2). NCBI lineage: Eukaryota > Metazoa > Chordata > Mammalia > Chiroptera > Hipposideridae > Hipposideros > Hipposideros armiger. Next base: position 122,764 of record NW_017731882.1, on the reverse strand, counting down.
CCCCAGCTCGCCAGCCTCTGGTTATAACCATCTGAGAAACCCTGAGAGAGAAATGCCTAGCTAAACCCAGAAAACCCCCAAATTCATGAACAAAATAGATGGTAGTTATCATTTTAAGCTGCTACCTTGGCATTGCTTGTTATGTGGCAGCTTTATTTTCTCTGTATTATTTTTCTACAGCTGCCATAATAAATTATCACAGACTAGTGGCTTGAAACAATAGACATTTATTCTCGTACAGCTCTGGAGGCAGAAGTCCAAATCCAAGGTGTTGGCAGGGCTGTAGTCTCTCCAAAGGCCCTGGGGGGAGGATCTTTTCTTGTGTCTTCCAGCTCCTGGTGGCTCCTGGCACTTCTTAACCTTTGGTTGCCTAACTACAATGTCTGCCTCTGTCTTCACTTGGCCTTCTCTTCTTTATCTCTCCTCTATGTGCCTCTTTATAGACACCTGTCATTGGATTTAGGGCCCACTCTGCTAATTCAGGATGGTCTCATTAAGAGCCTTAACTTAGTTACATCTGCAAAGAAACGTTTTCCAAGTACAGCCATATTCACAGGTTTCAGATATTAGGGCATGTACATGTCTTTTAGTGGGCTTTCAACACACTACAGAAGAACCTCCGGCTCTGTAAATTCATATCTGTCCCAAACACAAAATACGTTCACCCCATCCCAATATCTCCAAAAGTCTCAGCCCCCATCTAAATATTATCTGCTCAAAAAGCTACAAATCTCTTCATCTAAGTCATGTAAATCAGGTGTGGGTGAGTCTCTAGGTATAATCTATCCAGGGACAAAATCCTTCTCCACCCATTGACTTGTGAAACAAGTCACATACAAAATACAATGGTGAGATAAGTATAAGATAGACATTCCATTCCAAAAGGGAGAAAATGGAAGGAATAAAGGGGTCATCAGTTCCAAGCAAGTAAGAAATCCAGCAAGGCAAGTTTCATTTGATTTCAAGGCCTGAGAATAATCCTCTGGGGCTCAAACCTACACCATCTGGACCCACAGCTCCAGAGGCCTCTGTACCCATAGCAGCTTGATAGGCCTTTGCTCTTGCACCTCCAGCCTCTACCTCTGCATCCATGATTCTGTCCTCATGTCATTTCTCCTTTCTTCTCTTGAAGGCAGCCTATGCTTACAATTTAGTAGTTCTATCAGCTCATTTCTTGCTTGTAGAATTTCTGAAAATCTGACAGCCCTCTTTCACTTTGCCCTGTCTCTGTCCATTCAGGACATGCTGGAATTGTTTGTGCTGATACAACATTCTTAAAAAGCTTGTGGGTCTCCCATGTATGTTATGAGGATTCATGCCATTGGACAAGAAGATACCCCACAGATCTTTCCGGAATAATCCCATCTCTATTCCTGGCTCTGATGAGATGGTTGAGCGGGTCCATGAGGCACATGCCTAATTTCTTTAGCAAAAGTTTTCCGCTGCACCCTTTGTCCTCTCTCCTGATCATTCTTTCCCAACACTAAATCTAGTATTTTTTTTATCCTTTATAATATAGATAAGCTAAGAAACTTCCAAATCATCCAGTGCTGATTTCTTTTTTGCTTAACAGTTCCTTCCTCAATTTACCTCTTTCTTCACATTTTATTATAAACAATGGGAAGAAACCAGTCCACACCTTCATCACTTTGCTTAGAAACTTCCTCAGCTTATTATCCAAGTTCATCACTTACAAGTTCGGCTTCCCACCTAACTACAGGACACAATTCAGCCAGGTTCTTTGTCACCATATCACAAGGATTACTTTCCTCCAGTTTCCAATGACATGTTCTTCATTTTCTTGTGAGCCCTCAACAGAAATCCCTTTAACATCCATATTTACTAGCAGTCTATTTATGATGGGAGATGAATTTCCTGAGATAACAAACTTTCTCTATCCTGCTCTTCACTTGCTTCTGTGCTCTCACCAGAGTTGCCTTTAAAGTCCATATTTCTACTAATAATCTCTTCAAGGAAGTCTAGGCTTTTTCTCTCATGTATCTCTAAATCCTACCAACCTGTACTCATTACCTAATTCCAAAGCCACTTCCACAGTTTTACAGGCTTCAAATTACCACAAACTGAGTAGCTTAAAACAAGAGACATTTATTCTGTTATACTTCTGGAGGTAAGACATCCAAAATCAAAGAGTCTGCAGAGCTACACTCCCTCTGAAGGCTCTAAGGGAGACTCTTTTCTTGCTCCTTCCAGGTTCTGGTGTCCCTAGGCATTCCTTGGTTTGTGGCTGCATCACTCTAATTTCTACCCCTATCTTCACAGGCTTCACACAGGAGTATTAGATCTCTTTCATGTGCTGGTTTTACTCAAATGCCTTGATGATTTTGGATTATATGGTAGATGTTTGCAATTTCCTCTTTGTTTTTCTTGAAATGCTGAATATTTTATCTCAGGCTTTCCACCTGATAAGTGTTGCTTTTATTGGTGTTAACCAATCCTCTTTGTCCCACTTAGTGCTTTGTGTCTTAGGTTCTGTTTTCTTTGATGTTTATAGTTTTGTACCTCTTTTTGTTGGCTCAATCTGTTCCCTTGTAACTTTTATATAGTGTAAAAAATCTAATTTATTTTTACTAATAGTTACATGTATCAATGTGGATATGACATATTTATATAAAATTTTAAGTGCATATGACTATGTGATATAGTGAGTACCTATGCACATACTATCATGTAAATGCATGTAACTATATGACATAATATAGCTTGTACCTATGTACATACTATCATGTAAGGACATATAACTATATGACATAATATAGTGTGTACCTATGTACATACTATCATGTAAATGCACATAATTATATGATAAATATAGTGTGTACTTATGTACAATAATATGCTGGGCATCCACTTCAAAGGACATCCATGTTTTTGTTTTTGTTTTAAGGAATTATTTTAATGTTTTTATTATTTATTTATTTTTTAGCTGAGCCATCCCGCCACCTGTTGGCAGCTCGGTGGCAGCTCAGTTTGAGCTGGGAGTCGAGCTGGCGACACTGTTGCTCAGAGCTCACATTCTTGAGCGAGCTCTTAACCAACTGAGCCACTCAGACGGCCCCCAAAGGACATCCATCTTGAATCAACATATTGCCGGTTGTATGACACAGCTACTATCAAAACAACCAGATAAGGAATTAGGTTGCCCCACCCATAAAGTTCCCTCTTTCAGAAAGCCCTGGGTAACCTAAACAACTGACTGTTTGAGTGACCCTGCCTTTCCCTTCATGCACCTCAATTTCTGCTCTCATGCTTTAAATTTGTCAGTAAGAGTGAACCCCAAAAATCCTAGACACCCCACTCTTGAACCCTAATAAACGTGGAGTCCCAGGTTCTTGTTCTCTCCCTCTCTCT
>NW_017731882.1:93964-119250 GCF_001890085.2 Hipposideros armiger | reverse complement strand
CTTATTTCCTCCAAGTTCCCTGATGGTTTTTGCTGAGGTGTATCTTGCAATCATAAGAACCACAACATTGGTTCCAGTGGGGAAATATCTACGGGGGCTCCCCACAAATAGTGCAGGCCAGGTGAGTGCTCCAGGAATTCCTAGCCAAGGGCATCACTATCAATAGGCTGAGACCCACACAACATACACACATAGGTATTAGATGTAGTAATGTTAAACATTTTTCATCTATTCTTTTGAGTACTAGCTGGGTTCTTCCAAACCGAAGAGTTGTGTTTTTCTTCAGTTCTAGGACAATTTCTTTGAATATTTCTTTGACTATTTCCTCCTCATTATTTATGTTGTCTCTTAAAAAACTCTTATTTCTGGGAGAAAATATTTGCAAACTATATATCTGATAGGAGATTAACATCCAGAATATATAAAGAACTCCTTCAACTCAACAACAAAAAGATAAAATAACCCAGTTAAAAAAATAGGCAAAGGATTTGAATAGACATTTCTCCAAAGAAGATATACAGATAGTCACTAGGTGCATGACTACTGAATAATACACTTAAATATGGTTAAAATTGTAAAGTTTGTTATGTATGTATGTTTTACCACAATAAAATCTCCCTTTTCTTTATATGTATATATTTGTCAGTTATATAAATTAACTTTCTCCCCAAATTTCCAATTTTTGTCCTTTTTTCATTTTGGTAAAATTCCTGATGTCAATATTCTAGTCTACTAATTATATCTTTAGTTTTGCCTATTCAGTCCATCAGACCATGGGTTTAAAATTTAATTTCAGTGATCATTTTTAATTTCTAGGAATGTTGATTATTTAAAATTCTAAACGTGGAATTCATTCATTCATTCATTCATTCATCAACATATATTTATGGAGCACTTACTTTCATAGGCACTGCAGATATCGACATGCACAAAATAGTAACATCCTGCCCTCTTGGAACTTGCATTCTAGTGGGTAGACAGATACAAAAAGATAAATGACTAAATATGTGGTTTAATGTCATGAAGTACATATGAAGAAAAGGAAAGAGCATTTGGAGATAAAGGTTTACAAAGAATGGACAGGAAAGTCTCTGTGAAGAGATACGTTTGAGTAGAACTCTTAATCCAGTGAGGGAATGGCATTTATGAATGTTTGGTGAGTGAGTGTTCTAAGCACAGGAAAGACCAAGTGATGGGGAAACGCTGGGAGAGTTCAGAAACACCAAAGATGCGAGTGTGGCTGGTAGGGGTGAATGAAGCTACTGCGAAAGTCCTGACTTAGGTAAGCTCAGGTGGCAGAGATGGATGAAGTGAGAAGTCATCACACCTGAGATGTCATTTGAAGGTAGAGCTGATAGGATTTGCCACTGTGGGATGGATGGGAGAGATGGGGTATCACTGAGACCCTAAAGTCCTTGCTCTCCTGAACCCCTGAGGAGAGCAGGTTTGAGAGTGGGTGTTAGACAGCCACATAGAGATCTCTCATAGGCAATGGGATGTTTGGATCTGAAGTTCAGAGGAAGGCCAGGAATAGAAACATAAGAACTTGATAGTCTAGTGACTAGACAGTGCTGTAAACCACCGGAAGTGTGTGCAGATACAGAAGACAAGAGAACAAAGGCTCTGCCTTGGAGCACCCCTCTCTGGGTATATTAACTATAGTTACTTTAAAATCGTCTCTTGCTTTCTCTATTAACCATATTTATTCAGATATCACTTCTATTTGATCATATTAGATATTAATTTCTAGTATATTTGAAAAAATGTTTATAAAAATTTTAAATAACTTCTAAAATTTTAATTGTTTTCCTACCTTGGACTGCTCTCCCTCAGAGAGACTAAATAAGGTAGATGTTAATATAGTGACAGACTTTACTATCATCTTTGGAAAAGACTTTATTAAAATCTAATACAAACTCATTTACTCTACCAGGATTTTCATAATTTTTTTTTTTTAGCTGAGCCATCCTGCTGCCTGTTGGCAGCTCAGGTCGGGCTAGGAATTGAATCAGCGACCCTGTTGATCAGATCTTGCACTCTTGAGCGAGCTCTTAACCAACTGAGCCACTCGGCCAGCTCCATAATTCTTAAATATAAATAGTCATCTAACTCACCACAGAGTTGAGGAAAGCCTCCAACATGAAAGAAAAACACAAAAACAAAGAACAAAAGGAGCTTGGCATAATTGGCTTGTTAGCTGTGACAAATGTACCTTCACAGTGGAAGCTGACAATAATAGGGGAACTTGTTGTGAGTTGTATAGGAACTCTGTACTTCACAATTTTTCTGTAAATCTAAAACTCTTGTGAAATAAAAAGCTTATTTAAAAAAGAACTTGGGGAAACAGAGTTATTGTGGAATAAAGAAGGAAAAAATATAATTAATACTTTTGGGGGAAAAAGAATATATTGCCTCTGTGAGGTAAGAGCCATGTGCTACAGAACGGAACATCTAGATAATAAGAATGAGCTCTTTGGGAATTAAAAACATGAAAGCAGAAATGAAAGAATGTATTAGAAATCTTGAAAGGTAAGGTTAAAGAGATATGCCAGAAAGTAGAACAAAAAAGCAAAGAGATATAAAATAGGGACAAGAGACACAAAGATCAGAGAATCAGTTTAGGAATTGCAAGAGTCAAATACTTAAGTTCCATAAAGAAAGCATATAGGGAAATGTGGGAGTAACCAACCTAAGACATAATGTGAGAAAATTCCTGGAAGGATGTGAGTTTCCAGCTTCAAGGATCCCTTAGGTGCCCAACCCAGTGATTATAAGAAGTACCACAACTAGTTACACCATTATAAAGTGAAGGAAAAACGAGACTACAGAAAGCTCCTGAAACTTCCAAAAGGGGGATTAAACAACAGATAACATAAAAAGGGGCCAAGTGTAAGGATGGCACTATACTTCCCATTAGAACTTTTGGAAGCCGGACAGTGGAGCAATGCCTTCAAATTTCTGAAGGAAATAATTTCCAACAAGGGAGTCTATTACTAAGCTATCAGTCATAGAAGCAGAATGAAGACATACAGTGTATATCAGCCAGGGTATGTTAGGTGATGCTGCAGTAACAATCATCCCCCAAACCTTTGTCGTTTATAACCACAAAAGTTTATTTCTTGCTTATGCTATGCCCCTTCGTAAATCTGGGAGATTCTGCAATGTTTCTCTTTTTCATAACCCAGGGTTACACAGCTGCTGCCTATCATTGTGTTAGTGCCAGTTTCACACTGGCAATTACATGCGCTGGCATGATGGTGACATTCTACTTCCAGTCATGTGGCCAGGAGCTGTGATCTTACCTCAGGCCTGGAAAACAGAGCCAGAAATATTTGGCGAATAGCACTGATAACTAACACACCAGTGCTTAAAAACTGATCTAACTGTGATACCCTTTCTCAGGAAACTCCTGGGTGACATGCTGCTCCCAAATGAGTCAGCAGAACAAGAAAGGAAATGGCTTGGGACACCTCACACAGAAAAGAAGGGGAAGATCCCAGGATGACAGCTGTTGGGCAGGCCTGAAGTATGACCAGGGATAGAGGGCAGAAGGAATGGACTGAGGTGGGTCCAACACCAAGAAAATTAAATTCAGGAGAAAAACGTTACAGAGACGAATCAACATTTGCCCTAACAGTGTACAACTGTTTAAAATCACTTAAAAATGAAACCACTCTGAATGAACTTGATCGAAAAATTGGTTAAAACTATATTGAGAAGATGGGAGTTGGTGAAACGTGTGTATGGAATAATCTCAGAAGCCTGAATCTTCATCTTCTGTAGAAAGTTGTTAATGAACAATAGAAAACTGAAAACATCGTAAATAGCAGAATGATAGCAAGCTGTGTAACAATGTGAGGACATTTTCAGAAGAAGAAACTAAAAGAAGTAGTAGCCTTTTGGAAATGGGAATCCGGAGTGAGACAGAGTGGGCCAGGACTAATGTTTTCTTACTTTATTTTCTTTTAATTAATTAATTTATTAAAAAAAATTTATTGGGGAACAGTGTGTTTTTCAAGGACTCATCAGCTCCAAGTCAAGTAGTTGTCTTCAATCTAGTTGTGGAGGGTGCAGCTCCGTGGCCCATGTGGGAATCAAACCGGCAGCCTTAGTGTTATCAGCCTGCACTCTAACCACATGAGCTAATCGGCTCCATTTTTTTTTACTTTAAATCTTGTGCTTTTATTTAAAATTTTAAGCTGTAATACATGTACTACTAGGAGAAAAATAAAAATTAAACCAAAATTATATCTTTAATTGTCTTTTATAACATTTTACCTAACATAAGTAGCATAATGTGTCAGTCACTGTTATTAGTGATTTATGTGTATTAAACTGGAGTAATATTGTGGGATTTAAAGAGATTTCTGTTTGGATCTAAAATCAACTATATTTGTTGGCATAATAAAATTAACTTTGAAAATCCCTTAAACCTCCCATAACTCTACAAACATATCAAACATGTAGTTTTGTATAAACACCCTTGAATCCATTCCTTCAAATCTTCCTTAGATCATGTTTCTTAAGGGCTCTCAGTTCATTACTATTATTTGATCACAGGGGTATAGCGTTGAATTCAGACTGCTAAATTTATACATCACTTTTCATCTGTTTATTTGTCCATCCATTCATTTCCCCTTTGTCCCAGGTTCCCTTTCTCATTCCCAGCCCATGTCCTTCTGGATACCCACCCTAATGTTTTTAAGTACACCTGTAGCCTTGACAAATATGCAGTGGCATTCATCATGCAAATCATTCACGAAAAAATGTAAAAAATGAGGTTCAGGTCATTCTTGGATAGCTCCAGTCCCACGGCTCAACAAAGTAATCACAGACTTTGGTTCTTCTGGGATCTTTGCTCCACTCCCCAGAGCACTCACTTCTTTTTAAGATCATATCAGGATCACCTCAAGACCAATGCTCCTCACTGGTTATAAGGCAGCATCCAATGCCTATAGGTTTCATATGATTCCATACTCATGTTCAGGCAAAGAGAGAGATTGGTTTCAGGAGGCTTTTTCTTAAGAAAAAGGAACCAACTTTCTTAGAAACCCTCAGATCTCTGCTCAAGTCTCCTGGGCCCAAACTGGCTTGGCTCTGCCAACTTCTGAGCCAGCCAGGTACAGGAGAGAAAGGGTGATCTGCTGCCCACAATGGGAGGGACCCAAAGGAGTCAGTCACAGTCCTCTAAAGCCACCTGACCAGTCTCCAATCTATTCAACACAGTAACCGTCTGACAATGTCATTCATCACCTAAACTCCTTCAATGGCATGGAAGCCAGTTTTCAAGCTGGTCCTCTCACTGAACTACACCTCCCTGTGTCCTCCCCTTGAATCTAGGTTGGCGCTGTGATTTGTTTGGACCAGTGATGCCAGGTGACTTCCAAAGGTAAGTCATCAAAACAATTCTGTATCTGCCCAAGTCTCAAGGAACACTTGTTTTTGGAATACCCATTGAGGAAACCATGATACTTTGAGACACCAAGGCCACATGAAAAGGCCATGTGTAGGGACCATGGTTTACAGCCTCAGCTGAGCTCCCAGCCAACAGCCAACATCAGTCATTAGCTATATTAGTGAGCCACCTGGGGAATGCAACTCAGTGGAGCCTTCAGATGACAGAAGTCCCTATGACCATAACCTGTGAGACCTCAAGTGAGAAGTGCCCAGCTCGGCAGAGTCAACCCACTGAGCCTGAGAGATAATAAGAACAATAGATAACTGAAACAAATGCCTTTCCACACAGGTCAATTTAGGTTGTGTTTCTGAGTAGGAGGACATCTGACCAGAGATGAATTAGAGGCCTTTAATGATTCACATACTAAGAATGCTGGGAAAGCAGTTCCAGAATTTGATCAGTGGCTCAGCAATGTCGAGGCCCTAGACTTTCTCTGTTCCCATTCTGCCATCCTCAGCATAGTAGCTTTGTGCAGTTAGCATTGTCACCAATTCCAGATGGACATAGCGCCACATAATCACACACAGTCAGGACGAGAGGGGTGGGGAAAGGACCTCTCCTCTTGAACTCTGAGGCTTTGCGTGGATGCCTGAGTTTTCCCAGGAGCCCTCCAACATTCTTCCATTTAAACTTTATATAACCACCTCTGATGAGTCACAGGGGGAGGGGGCTAGAATTAGCCAACTAATTATGACTCATCTTTTGGTGCCTCAATAAAATGGGGTTCAGTTTTCAGGAAAGGGGGTGGAATTGGATGTGCCCAATCCTTAATTGTCCCTCCACTCTGTGCCCCATTCCCAATAACCTTTCCCTTCCTACTGTCTCTGCATATCTGCACACGTAGCTGGAATGCATGCTCTGTACCCAGAATGCTCTCTTCTCCCAGCCCAGATCTGAGATGTGCATCCTTCAGATCTCAGCTCCAGCACCACTTTCTCAGGGAGATCTCCATTCCCCAAGTTACATGCTCTTTCAGGTCTCTGCACGTCTTGGTTTCATGTAATAAAGCCTCAGTATATAGTTGTACATGTATGGATTAACGCCTGCCTTCTCCACACACCAAAGATAGAAGCTGTGTCAATATTTTCACCACTGTATTCACAACTATCTAATAGATACTCAATAAATAATTATGAAATATATTTGCTCTCTCAACTTCACCTACATCTCCCTATGCTGGTGGTGTGTAAACACTGAAGTCATTTAAAAAGTTATTCTGGAGCCGGCCGAGTGGCACGTTGGTTAAGAGTTGGCTTGGGAGCACGAACTCTGAGCAGCATGGCCACTGGTTCAGATCCCACATGGGCCAGTGATGCTATGCCCTCTACAGCTAAGATGGTGAATAACAGCTCTGGAGCTGGGCTGCAGAGAGTTGCCAGCAACGGCGTAGGCTGCAGTGGGGCTGCTGTAAGCTACTGTGAGCAGCCGGCAGCTGGCATGAGCTGTCGTGAGTGGCTGTCCAATGGCCAGTGACCGATCTGCGTCAGCCGGGAAAAACGCAATGATCGCAATACCAACATTGGCCAGTGAAGCAACGTCCTCCACAACTAGACTGAAGAACAAAAGGACAGCAACTTGTCTGTTCCCCTTTTCCAATTCCCCAATGCTGTTTCCTCCCCCAATTCCACAATAAAATCTTTAAAAACAACAAAAAAAAGTTATTCTGGATCCTAAATCCTGAAAAACTTCAACAGGGTGAACTTAGATTGTTCATACAATAAGTTTCACTTTGTTTAAATGAGGGCTTATTTTATGCTTGGTGAAATTTTTAAGTTTTAGTTCAGGTCACTACAAATAAGCAATTTGTAATAACAATAAAGAATCCTATTCATCTTTCAAGTCTGCAATAGCTATGTTACACGTGTTTTAAAAAGTCCAGATTCACATGATTCGGAGAGGCCTCTTCAAGAGGGATGGAAGTAGGTTGTTTTAGAAACCAATGTCTTTTATTAATACACACAACTCTCAGTGCTCAGGGGTGATTCTGGGACTGGGTTGCTTGGGGACTAAATCTTAGTATCAGAGGAAGTTTTCAAGGGTAGACTCTTTGCTAATGAGCATACTTCTGTGCTAATATTTCCTAGATAGGTGTTAAACATAATATCTCCATTCTGTATTATAAAGAAGGAGAAACACTGTTCTAAGTTATGATTTGTACTCATGAACATCCGTCCTGCACATAAGAGCTCTGTGACTTGGTAAAGTTACTTAATTGCTCCGTGCCCTGGTTTCCTCAGTTGTGAAATGGGGATAAGATTGTTGTGTGGATTAGGCGTTATTACATGCAAAGTGCTTAGTACAATGGCTGGACCCTGATAAGTGCTGAATAACGGTGGTTAGTATTCCAGTGCCTGGCACAGCAGCAGGGTCTCAGGGTCTCAGTGCAGTCACCAAAAGTATGTGCTTTCAAGGTTTGAATCCAGGTTCCAGCACTTAACCAGCTCTCTAGGACCCTTGGTAAATTAAATATTTAACTCCCCTAATCCTCTGTATTCTCATCCATCTAATGAGGGGCATTATTTGAATTAAATCAAATGTGGCTGTCAGCACCTGGCAGGCAGTGCTGCTCTTACCTGGGGCCTTGGCCACTGAGAAGCCCTGTCCCTGCACAGCAGGCCACAGCCCCTGAGACTGGAGGGCATGGAGGACATTCAAAGCAAGCCATGGAACTCAAGTTCAGTCATTTTTCAGGGGGAACAAACTGTGTTGTGCTGGTCTCAGCCTGTCAATAAACAGTGTTGTGGCTGAACCAGTCCCTGTGGTTCTTATGTTTGCAAGACACCTTTATAACCATCAGGAAACTTTGAAAAGACACAGATTCATTCCTGGAAATTACACAGCACACCTGGAGCTACAAAGTGAGGTGGGGGATGGGAGGAGGGTGTGGGGGAAAGAGAGAGAGAGAAAGGGAGAGAGAGGATGGGCCTACAGTTCTGCTTTTACTAGGGTCGAGGGTGAGGGCCTAGAGTTTCCCGGGCTAACTATTTATTGGTGAACTTAAGACATAAAAACAAGAATTTAAATGTAGGGTAGGGGTGAGGGGGACACAAGTAGACCAAATGATCAGTTATTGAAATCAACCAACATTGCTACACAGAGGAGCCTTGGTGGGCGGGGAGGCAGCCTGGCTCTTGATTTAGTCCTGTGGCTGGCAATGTGTTTATTGGAGATAGCTGGCTTTAAAGTGGATGCCTCTTTGAAACAGATGACTCTATAATCAAAACTTAAATCAGGCACTTGCATTACAAAAAAAAGAACTCTAATGTCCAGACTTACACTACACAACTCAGCACCAGAAAAAGAGGGGAAATTGTTCAAAGGCCCCTAGCTAGTCAGAGACAGAAATGAGGAAAACTAATGTTATAAAAGAAAAACAACTGGGCATCTCTATGTTTTATAATATATGTTTTGTTTTATTACATTTACATTGTGTTATTTTGCAATAGTCTTGTATTCTGGGAGTTGCAGACCCTTCCTGTAGTGCTGCTGTTACCCAGTGAGGTTCAGAGAAACAAAGGATAAATTAATTGCGTGAGCCAGTACCACTAAGAAGTTACTGTCTTTTTTTTTTTATTTAAAGATTTTTTTTAATTTTTATTGGGGAATTGGGGGGATGGGAACAGTGCTGGGGAATTGGGGAAAGGGGAACAGACAAGTTGCTGTCGTTTTTTTTGTTCTTCAATCTAGTTGTGGAGGATGTTGCTTCACTGGCCCAAGTTGGCACCATCACTGCGCTCTTCTCTGGTGAGGCAGATCAGTCGCCGGCTTCTGGACGGCCGCTCACTGCGGCTGCTGGCCGCTCACGCTGGCTGCTGGCCACACACGGTAGCCCATGGCAATCCACTGCCACAGGGACTGCAGCCCACGCCGTCGCCGGCGACTCATGGCAGCCCAGCTCCAGGTTGAGCTGTTGTTCAGCATCTTAGCTGTGGAGGGCAGTGTCACTGGCCCTCATATGTGGGATCCGAACCGGGGCCCTCTGGCATCCCAAGCGAGTTCTTAACCATCGCGCCACTCGGCCGGCCCGAAGTTACTGTCTTTTGATAGCCCTGTTATAGGTGGTGAATCTTCTCTGTCCTCTGAAGAGGAGGAGCCAATGGACAGAGCTTTGGGGGCCCGTGCGGCACTGGGAGCTCCCCAGCACCAGGAATCCCAGGTCCTTGACAAATCTCTATTTCTCTCCCCAATAACAGAATATAAATATTTTTTCAAATAACTATATTGGTTTTTAATGGAAACTAGTCTTTTTTTAAAAAAGATCTTTATTGGGGAATTGGGGGGATGGGAACAGTGCTGGAGAATTGGGGGAAGGGGAACAGACAAGTTGCTGTCGTTTTGTTCTTCAGTCTAGTTGTGGAGGACGTTGCTTCACTGGCCCAATTGGCACCATCATTGCGCTCTTCCCGGGCGAGGCAGATCAGTCGCAGGCTTCTGGATGGTGGCTGCTGGCCACTCACGCTGGCCGCTGGCTACATACGGTAGCTCATGGCAACCCACTGCAGCAGGGGCTGCAGCCTACGCCGTCGCTGGCAACTCACAGCAGCCCAGCTCCAGGTTGAGCTGTTGTTCAGCATCTTAGCTGTAGAGGGCCGAACCGGGACACTCTGGCGTCCCAAGCCAGCTCTTAACCATCGCACAACTTGGCTGGCCCGAAAACTAGTCTTTTAATCAGTGACCTTAATGGTACTATCGTGCCCTTAAAGAAAATATCTACATAGGGCTCAATGCTGGATCAAATAATTATTTGGAATGTAGAAAATGATCCTGGTGCCTAACCTTTCTTGGAGGTTCATTGAGCCAGATTGGGGGCCCAGAACGACCCCCTGAATGAGCTGGATGTGTCTGAACTGGGGCTCCAGGGCCCACTGCAATGCTGGGGGCTGGCAGTCACAAGTGCAGGGCCGTGGGCAAGTCCTCCAGCAGCAGTCATGGGATCTGGTGTCCTTGGTGACCTGTGGTCAGTGTGGCTGCTTCTGAATCAGGCACCTCAGCTGACCCCAATGCCGGCCTGGAGCAGCCCAGATAGCCCTGCTTTCTGCCCTGAACTTCCCTCCGCCTCCTGCAAACAACAGTATCCCCACTTTTCAAGTGTGCACACTGCCTTATTCTTTCAAAGGAAATAAGATTTAATCAAAATCAAATTTCCAAAACAAAATTTTAAAAATCTATTTTTCTTGGAAAAGTAAAAAGAGCAAAGGATTCACATGAGGTCTGAGGAGTCAAATTTAACAAAAAACCGCTTCCAGAAAACTTTAATGATGAGTCTGAACTGCTGAAATGAGCCCACACAGGACAAAAAGCCCCGTGACTGTGTTTGTTGTCCTTTGGTTGTGTCCTCGTGCTGGGCCCTGGGAGGGAGCTGTTTTTGGAGGGGACCCTAGGTACACTTCAGTTTTCACCTTTGCTGGTCATACAGACAGAACGGTGAGCTTAAAATTACCAGGGGCCTTGGGCCTGAATGAAAGGAACTGCTATTTTGAAGGTGGACCTTCTGGCCCTATTAGATGTGTGACTAGTGTCGGGAAAACAAGGGGTGCAAAGTGGTGAGGAGGCCGGGTGAAGACCCACATCCACTTTCCTGGCTATGTGAACTTGTACAATTGAAAAAAACCCGTGTGCCTCAGTTTCCTCATGTGTCAAGCAGGGATGATGGCAGGACTCACCTCCTAGGGTCACCATGGGGGATAAACAAGATGTCATATGCTGTGTTTAGAAGTGGGCCTGGCATGTAGCCAACATTCATAGTCCTTTCCTATTATTATGTCCAAAAAAAATAACCCTGATGTTTTAAAATGGAAAATTTCTACCAGAAAAACCCTTACATTTTTATTTTTCCTCCTGGTCTATGGTATTTTCAGCATAGTCACTAGACTTTAGTTTTGAGTACATAACAACCATGTTTTAGACTTGCTGCTGGGAGTCCTTCTGTAGCTGATCTCCATAATTCCTCATAACCACCTCCATGGGACTGGGACAGATGACTGCAGGTCCTGTAGGGCTTCTGACAAGGAGAACTGGGAGCTTGTGTTCGTCAGGGACAGCCTCCTAGAACAGGGAGACTTAAACTGGGCTGTTGAAGGAGGTGGAGGAGACTGAAAGATGAGCAGAGGGTTGGGAAGAGAATTTCAGGAGACTGGAACAGCCTGGGCAAAGGCACCGAAGTGGGGATGGGGCACTTCCCGTGCTGCACAGTCAGTGACCTTGCCTGGTGACTGGGAAGACACGAAGCCAGAGCCACTCAGATCTCTCCAGGTGGTCATGTGATGCCCAGGTGTCCTCCCTCTCCCTGCTCCTCTGGTTTAGGCAGCTGGCTTACATCAGGAAGCAGCTTTCAAAGACTTTTAGCATTTCCATTTCAAAATGGTTGACAGTCATTTCCAACAGAATCCTTACTAGTTTCATACATTAGAGTGAAATATATACGTTACATATATATATTTGTATGTCTACACTCCCCTGCAGATAGGCACTCATTTGTGTGTGAATTGACAAGTGCTGTGAATACCTCCAGGATAATGAGATATCCTGACATAGGGATTTTTGCTTTAGTATGTTCTCTTTCCCTCCCTCTCCTCATCCTTTCTCCTGTCTCCTTTTCCATCTGTTACATTTATTTTTAGATAAAAACGCTGAAACAAACTAATCAAGTCAATCCTCCCTGTTAGGAGGCTGAGGCTGTGGTTCTTGCTTGGGCTCCAGGTGTGATGTGAGCATGGAATAAAAAAAAAATTAAAAAAAAGAATTTAACTCAAATTCTTTCAGGAGAGTGATGGGCCCACATCTGGGAGCTGGACTGGGAACAGGAGTCCACACTCCCAGATGGAAGAAGCCCATTTGGATGGGTCTGGCCTCCAGTCCTAGCTTTTAGGCTTTCAGCACATTAAAAAAAAATTTCTCTTCTTTCATTCTCTCTCTCTCACAGACTGGAGGAAATCAATGTAGTACTATTTCCTGTACCATGAGCGTGGTGATGCCCTCTTATGTTATCACAAAGATAAAATGGTTTAATAACTATGAAGCACCTAGCACAGTATAGGCAGCAATAACTGGAAATTGTTGTCATTAGAAAAGTCCTAGTTTCAGTGGGGACAGGCGGGCAGGAAGACTTTGCCAGGATGTTGGAGGCAGTTTAGGGAGTGGCCAGGTAACCCGACAGGATCTCCAGCAGAGATGGGGCCGGACATGTCTGCCAGTGGTTTCCTCTGTGCCATTTAGGGTGAAGAAAGTATTCATATGTATGGTGAACAAAATTATGATCAGGACATAAGGCAAAAGGACTCCAGGACACGCTTACGATTTCATCTCCCTTCTTTCTCTCATATCAATGATTACGGTTTAAAGGAGCCTGACACTTGGTACAGTTCACGTTGGCACAGTGAACAGCTGTGACCCTTTGGTGACTGATCACCCTTGGTGCTTGGTGCTCATTAGCTCGGTGCCCTCAGGTGAGTCATTCCACCTCTCGTCCTTAACCCCTCCCCTGATCTGTACACCAAGGGGGGTTTGCTAAGATCCCTTGCCACTGACTCACTTTTGTGGCCATCACAATGGCCTTTGTTTCCCTGGATGAACCTCAGGATTGGTTGAAATGAATCGAATCTGCCTGGGAGACAAGGTAGAGTCAGCCAAGTGTGAAATGGATAGAGGATAACACAAGAGCCCATCACAAGCTGCCATGTTGGTCTGATCGGTAGGTGCTCGGAGAGGAGCTCAAAGAAGAGATCATGTAATCAGGGCATGCCAAGTGGAGCCTGAGTAGGCTCTAAACTCCCCATAGTCCCTACCAGTCCCCCTCTCCACACCTTACATTTATATGATTTGGAAAGTGGGCTTGTTCTCCATCTGCATAAAGTGCCCTACAAACGCAGGTCCTGCCTCCTCCAAGGTGGAGCCCAGAAGTCCTTCCTTCACCCAAAGCCTGAACTGAGTTGGATTCAATTAGATTTTTGACATAAAACTCTATCATGTTTTTGTATTGGCAACCTCAAGCTCTCTGGGTTATTTGCATTTTTACATCACAGATGAGGAAATTAAGAACCACTCTTCCTTCATTCCAAACAGGTGAGTGTTCAGGAGTGTTGAAGTGCTAGTCCTGAACCTAGAGTGCATCTTGTCTGGGTGGGAAATGGTGAAGGAGCCAAGAAAAGTGGGAGTGTTCCTGTGTCTTCTTGAATATCTTGATTAGCATTAAGTGCAGAGTTTCTGGAGTCAAACATTCAGGATCCACATGGAGCAGGACGAGTTTGACAACATTCTGACCTCCTTTGCTGGGTTCCTGCAAGTGGGATTTCTCAATAGCATGTTTGCACAATAGCATTTAAGAGGTTTATGAGGCTACCCATTTTAGCACTGTTCCCTTTTAATTCCTGTGATTAAATATGAATTTAAATACTGGAGCTGCATTTTTAGGGAGAGTAAGCAGTTTTCCCAATCCAAATCATTTGTTGTTATCATGAGTTCTAAAACCTTTTAGAATTCCTGAGGAAATGAGCAGGTGGTTAGAAATTTACTAACAAACCTGAAAAACTGCCTCACTACCTGTAAGGAAAATCAGCAATGTCATCACCATAAAAATAATTAGAGAAAACGTTACTCATGTCTCTATTATTTCTGGCTTTTTTAAAATTAATAAACCATCTTCCAGAGTAGTTTTAGGTTCATAGCAAGACTGAGCAGAATGTACAGAGATTTCCCCTATACCCCTGCCCCCTTGTAGTCCCAGCCTCGGCTTCTCACCATCAACATCCCACCAAAATGGAACATTTGTTACAATAGATGAACCTGCATTGACACGTCATAATCATCCAAAGTCCATAGTTTTCCTGAAGTATTGTACATTCTATAGCTTTGGACAACTGTATGATGACGTTTCCACCATTGTAGTACTTTACAGATAGTTTCACTGTCCTAAAACTCTCTGTGCCTGCCTGTTTGTTCCTCTCCCTCCCCCTTGACAATCACTGATCTTTTTACTGTCTCCATCACTTTGTCTTTTCCAGAGGACTCACAGAGTTGGAATCACACAGTATGTGGCCTTTTCAGATTGGCTTCTTTCACTTAGTAATATGCAGTTAACTTTTCTCCCTGTCTTTTGGTGACTTGACAGTTTGTTTCTTTTTAGTGCTGAATAATTTTCGGTTATCTGTATGTACTAGTTTATCATCCATTCACCTACTTAGTTGCTTCCAAGTTTTGGCAATTATGAATAAAGCTGCTACAATTATCTGTGTTCAGGTTTTTGTGTGGTCATACATTTTTAGTTCATTTGAGTAAATATTAAGGAGCTTGATTCTGGGCTTGTATAGTAAGAGTGTCTTTAGTATATACCTGTACATAAGCATACATAATCAATGCATTGCTGCTCTTATTATTTTGAACAAACTATTATCTGCTAGATCAATTAAGAATAAGAAAAAAATACTTGACCTTTGAACAACATAGGTTTGAACTGTGTGGGTACACTTATACATAGATTTTAAAAAATAAATACCTGTACTCTTTTTGATCTGCAGTTGGGGGATGTGGAGTGCTGTGTGCTTTGATTTATACCATTTTATGTAAGGGACTTGAAGCATTCTCAGATTTTGGTATCCGTGAAGGTTCCTGGAACCAATCCTCTGCAATACTGAGGGACAACTTAGGTTTTTGGGGAGTCAAAGTTATTCATGATTTTTCAACTATGAATAAAGCTACTACTGCACAAGGGCAGGCAGAGATCAGTGTCCCTAACCCCTATGTAGGTTAAGGGTTAACTGTAAACAATTTTATTTTACCTTCAATTTATTCATTCTGTGATGATCTTCCTTTCTTGATGCAGATTCGTTTCTGACCTATATTACTTTCCTTCTGCCTGAAGAGCTTCTTTAACACTTCTTGTAAGACGGGCCATTTGCAACAGGTTCCCTTCTCCACCCACCCCACCTTTTTTTTGGTCTGAGAAAGTCTTTATTTCTCCTTCACATTTGAAAGATAATTTTGCAGGGTAAGAGTGCTAGGCTGGTGGCTTTTTCTTTCAAAACTTTAAATATTTCACTCCACTCTCTTCTTGCTTACTTGTCTGAGGACAAGTCAAATGTAATTCTTATCTCTGCTCCTCTATAGTTAAGGTGATTTTTACCTTCTGACATTTTCCAAGACTTTTCTTCTTTATCTGATTTTCTGATGTTTGAATATGATATGCCTAAGTGCAGTTTATTTTGGATATTTGTCCTGCTTGGTGTACTCTGAGCTTTCTAGATCTAAGGTTTGGTGTTTGACACTAATTTTTGAAAAACTTCACTCATCACTGCCTCAAATATTTCATCTTTTCCTTCTCCTGGAATTCCCATTATGCATATGTTATAACTTTTGTGGTTGTCCAACAGTTCGTGAATATTCTTTTCCATTTTTTTCAGTCTCATTTTCTTTTTGAGTTTTAGTTTTGGTAGTTTCTACTGAGATATCCTTAAGCTCAGAGAGTCTTACCTCAGTCATTTCCAGTCTACTATTGACCATCAAAGACATTCTTCATTTGTGTTAGATGTTTTTTATCTCTGATATTTCTTTTTATTCTTAAATTTTCCATCTTTCTACTTACAGTGCCAACCTGTTCTTTCATATTGTCTACTTTTTCCATTAAATCTCTTAACATATTAATCATAGTTGTTTTAAATTCGTCAGTCTGATAAATCCAACAGCCCCACTATATCTGTGTCTGTTTCTGATGTCTGCTCTGTCTTTTCAAAGTATGATTTTTTGCCTCTTAGTATGGCTAGTAAGTTTTTTCCTGAGAGCCAGGCAATTACACTGGCAAAATCTGTGTGATGTAACTATTTTGGAAATGCGGAGTCTATTGAAGGCTTGCAACTTTCAGTGGAAGGCTTGAATGGTAGATTGCAGTTGACTTTGGCCAATTTCAACTCTTAGCACAGTAGCAGCTACCCCCTTCCCCTCAGTCCTGCAGTAGGCAGCTGTGCATACGTTTCTGAAGCAGCTTGCACAGAGCTTGCCGAAGAGAGGTGGGAAAAAAGTCCCATCCTCCAAATATTAGGAATCTTTGCTCTGATTACCGATTGCTGCTTTTGATCACAGAGGTATAGACAAAGAGGCAGTGGTTATTGTTGTTGCACCTTCTCCCATTGTTGCAAGCCCCTTCCCCTCAAGCTGAAGTGACTTCCAGGGGATTTAAAGGGCCAGAACATTTTTTCCTTCTTTATTTTCCTCTTATTCCTCTTTTGGGACTCAGACATTAAAGACTAAGACATCCAAAAGCAAATGCATATATGGGGAGAATTACAAAGTCACTGTGCATGACCAGAGAAAGGCACAGGCTCAGAAAATAATGAGACAATGTTAAGATTATACCTCAGGCTGATCCTTGCCATGCAGATAGCCTATAAGAAGCAAAAAAACAAAATTTAAGAAAACAAAAAGAAACAACAAACCCTGAGGAAGAAGTAGAATCTAATTTCCTAAGCTGCCACATTATTAGATGCAAATATCCAGTTTTCAAAAAAAAATACAAGGCATACAAAGAAACAGGAAACTATGGTCCATTCAAAGGGGGAAAAAAAGTGAACAGAGACTGTCCCTGGGAAAGAGCAGATGGTGGACCTATTAGACAAAGACTTTAAAACAAGTGTCTTAAAGATGTTCAAAGAATTCAAGGAATAAGTGGAATAAACAGGAGAAAATGATGTATGAATGAAATGGAAATAGCAATAAAAAAATAAAAAACCTCAAAAGAAGCCAAAAAGAAATTCTAAACTGAAAATTATAATAATTGGCAAAAAAATTACTAGAGGAACTTAAAGGTAGATTTAAGCAAGCAGAAGAAAGAGTCAGTGAACTGATTGAAGTTAGGACAATTGAAATGACTGAGTCTAAGGAACATTAAAAAAATAAGCGAAAAAACCCTAAAGGAACTGTGGGACACTATCAAGCACACCAACATATCCCTTGTGGGAGTCCCAGAAGGAGACAAAAGAAAGAAAGGGACAGAGAATTTATTTCAAGAAATAATGGCTGAAAATTTCCCATATTTAATGAGAAAAGAGATCCACACCAAGATATATTATAATCAAGTTTTCAAAAGACAAAGACAAAGAGGGAATCTTGAAAGCAGCAAGAGAGAAGCAACTTGTTACATGCAAGGGATCCTCATTAAGATTATCAGTGGATTTTTCATCAGAAATTTTGAAGACTAGAAGACACTGGGCTGACATATTCAAAGTTCTAAAAGAAAAAAACTGTCAATAAAGAATCCTATATTCAGCAAGACTGTCCTTCAAAAGTGAGAGAAAAATGAAGACTTTCCAGGTAAGTAAAACACAAGATATTTTGTTACTAGATTTGCCCTGCAAGAAATTCTAAAGAGAGTCCTGCAGGTTGAAATGAAAGGACACTATATGCTTAAAGCTGCATGAAGAAATAAAATCTAAATAAAAGGTAAATACATGGGCAATTATGAAAACTAATATTATTCTAACAACAGTTTATAAATCCACTTTTTATTTTCTACATGATTTAAGAGATTATTACATTAAAAATTATTAGTCTAAAAGTTAGTATGATTGTTACTTTACCTTGTAGCTCTCAATTTGATTTTATATAATTTAGGAGATGAATGCATTTAAAAAATTATTATTTTATGTTTTGGGGCACGCAATGTATAAAGATTTAATTTCATGACATTGATAATTGAAAAGGGTAGGGACAGAGTTGTAAAGGAGCAGAGTTGTATGTTATTGAAGTTAAGCTGGTATAAATAAATAAAAATTAGAGTGTTATACTTTAAGGATGTTAAATGTAATCCCCATAGTAACCACAAAGAAAATAGTGAAAACATGGATGCAAACCAGTGTCCATTGAAAGATGAAAGGATAAAGAAAAATACAATGTGTGCACACAATGGGATATTATTCAGCCTTTGAAAGGAACCTAAGGACATTATTCTAAGTAAAATAAGCCAGTCACAAAAAGACAAACACTGCTTGATTCCACTTATATGAGGTACCTAGAGCAGTCAAATTCGTCTAACTTTTTCACGCAGCTTTTTCAGCACTTCCAAACAGTAAATTTGGTTGCCTGTTTGTCCAGTTGGTACAAATTCATAATGAATAATCCCTCTGATATCAAAAAAGGTTAGCAACACTCTGGAGCCACACAACTCAGTTCCTCCCTGTACATCCCTGGCACCATTCTAGCTACTGCCATAGTGCTGAGCTCAGAGTGAGTGAGTCCATCAGCAAGTAAGTCCATGTGTGAGCCTTTTAAGAGGAATGCCTGGGACTCCAGCCACCCTTGTCTCACTCAACAACAATCTCTACTGGTTTTCACAGCCAGAATTTGTGGGGACTTCTCTCCCTAGCACTGGAACCCTGAGCTGGGGAGTCTGGTGTGGGTCTGGGACCCCTCACTACTCAGAGTGGACCCCTGTAGCTGAGATATCCCTCCTGATTTTTAATGGTCAAGGTAGGTGTGGAACCAGCCTGTTATGTGTCTCCACCCTTCCTACCTTTCTCAAGGTGGCTTCAAGATGTCTTCAGTTGTAGCATTTTGGCTCAGTTAGACTTCAGGTGATTTTCAACAGTGGTTGTTCTGTTATAATTCTGATCTGATTGTGAGAGTAGGCAAGTGCAGCATTTATCGGCTCCATCATCTTGACCCAGAATCTCCTTAATTACCTCTTTAAAGGTCTTTTCTTCAAATATATTCACAGTCTGAGTTATTGGGGGTTAGAATTTCAACATGAATTTTGAGAGAACATAATTCAGCCCCTAACAATGACCTCATCCAGAATTACTTAGTCAGGTCTTAGATTTCTTCTGCTACCTATGGCCAGTATATCCACTTACCTCTTTTTCTCAGCCCATATTTGGGTTACCAAAAGAAAAAAATTCAGAAATACTTTGGGAATAGCAATCAATTCCAACACTACTTATTTTTGTTGACTCTATTATGCTCGCATTCATATTGCCTCCTCTATTGGTGTCTCCTATCCCCAATATATAAGCTGCATGGAGGCAGAGACCTTGACTGCTTTCTTTACTGTTGTATTCCCAGGACCTAAAACAGTGACTGGTATATAGTAGGTGCTCAATAAATATGTACCAAACAGATGAATGAATGACCCCTCTCCCTCCATATCGCTCTCTCTCTCTCTCTCTCTCTCTCTCTCTCTCTCTCTCTCNCACACACACACACACACACACACACACACACACACACACCTCTACTGCATGTGGTATCTACCCAGTTTTCCAATGTGACTCACTTCTTGCAAAATCTCCTTGTGCAACTCTTGTCTGTGAAAAGAAAGCTATCCAAACGCTCTGTTGTACAGATGCTGATGAAGAAATTTCCCTAAGACATTTTTAAGTTTTAAAACAGAAGTCACAGAACTTTCCCCCCTCACCTTGCCCCATGCCCTCTGCTCCACTTGTACTTGTGTTCTCCCAGTTTCTTGAAAGACCTTTGCTATTCCTTTTGTCTGGGGCATTCTTTCCTCCACTGTTTGTAGCAACTTTCAGAGCAACGATCTTATGGGTATGTTAAGATAACATTAAATTTTTTTGTCAAAGCTATATGTGAGTGCATTCATAACTATGAATGTAAATGCTTTGAAAAATATCCAGGAATATAAACACCAAATTTTATATGTTCACCTCTGACAGGCATGAAAGTGACAATGGGGTCATGAGTGAAAAAGGACTTTTGTTTTTTTCTCTATATTATCAAATATTCCTTGAGCCTTTTACAAGAGGATGCATTCAGGTATAATTGTACAATAAAAACATAACCAGGCTTCTGGTTTCCAGTCCAGCAAGGAGCTGAGAAGTTGCCATCCCTTCCTAACAAGTAAAACCTGAATCAGGTGAAAATCAGCAACTCTTCTTAGATCCATCAGACAAGTGAGGTTACAGGGCAAACAACTGCCCTCAAAATTGAATCGACAGACAGGCAGATACAGAGAATCACAACTTACTGGTGCAGAAACCCACGAGCAGACACCTCTGTGGGAACCAGTACTGGGGAAGAAAAACCTAAACTAAAATTGATGAATTGCTAGCAGCTCAATGTAGACAAGTCTGAGAGCTAAAACCTCCCAGATCCCCAATCATGGGGGATAGGGACTCGCATTGTTTTGTGAGTTTTTCCCTCCACAAACTCCACCAGGTTCTCCCAGTAAAGATCAGAGAAAAATTCCCTCCTGCTTCTGGCAGGAGGCGGGGAAAAGAAACAACTTTTAAATAAGCTGGAGCACTCTGTTCTTAGCAAGGTATGTCCTCAGGAGAAATTATTTAAAGAGCCTAGCCTGCTGGGGGGTTTTCAGAGCCTAACTCCAGAGGAAGGTCAATACATAACACGAGACCCCTCTAGCCATCCTGTTCCACCTAAGAGTTGGGGAGACTGAGAAGTGCTGGTGATGTTAACAGTCCAGGGGCACAGGCTCACCAAAAGCCTGAGACCTAATCACAGGACTGCAGCACACTCCCCTCGCCCACACCTCACTGCCGCATCACTGAAGGCTTACTAACTGGAGTTCCTGTATTTGCCCACTTCTCTTCTGCAAACTGTGTGCAAGCTGCTTCAGGAACATATGCACAGCTGCTTACTGCAGAACTGAGGGGAAGGGGGTATGTAGCTGCTACTGTGCTAAGAGTTGAAATTGGCCAAAGTCAACTGCAATCTACCATTCAAGCCTTCCACTGAAAGTTGCAAGCCTTCAATAGACTCCGCATTTCCAAAATAGTTACATCACACAGATTTTGCCAGTGTAATTGTTGTCTAGGTGGGGATTGCCTCCCTAATGCTTCCTACTCTGCCATCTGCCCAGAGTCCTCTCAGTACATCAGCCACTTTTGCACAAATAGAGGAGAAAACCCATCTGTGAGTGGAGACATGTCACAGCTGCCTGACACTGTGCTGTAGCTCTCTCTGTGCCCTCAACTTGCAGTGTACCCTATATAAGATCACTTTGTCCATCATGGCTGAGCTAGCCAGGACCCCTTGTGGTTAAAACAAGGGGGACATATGTGGGCAGGTGGAAGGGTCATAATTGGGAGACTAGAGACCTGGGTCCCTGTCCTGGCTCTGCCTCAGACTGGCTGGACAACTTTGAATCTCCCTCCACTTTTTATTTGCATAACACATCTACTGGAGTCCTGAACTCATTGGAGAAACTAAATAAAGCTATGCTCACGCTCACTAGACAATGCAGCTATCTTGTAACCAAGAGGAGCCTTAAGAATGGAAGCCACACACTGAAGTTAATGCAACAGAAACACAGAAGGAGCTTGGATCTTAACTGCTCATTTCTAGGCTTCTTTTCTCAGAGGTAAAATAATATGTAACCTGTGTGCAAACTGCTCCAGGAACATGTGACCAACTGCCTGCACCATGGCTGGGGGTGGCGGGTGTGTAGCTGCTACTGTGCTAAGAGCTGAAACTGCCTGAAAATTGACTACAATTTACCACCCAAACCTTTCTCTGGAAGGTGCAAGCCTTCAATAGACTTCAGGTTTCCTACATAGTTACATCAGACAGATTCTGCCAGTGCCATTGCTGTTTAGGTGGGAGAAAGACTCCTGGTGCTTCCTACTCCACCGTCTTCCTAGAATCCCCTCCTGTCAGACTTTCCCACAGCATGTGTACCATTGGATATCTCCACCAGCAGTGTTTGGGGCTCCCAATTTCTCCACGTTCTTGCCAACACTTCTATTATATCTCACAATAAATACTTTTTGAACAATGAACAAGTGAGTGGGAGGGACCAGAGAGACAGAGAAGACCAGAGAGGAGAAGGCATTGAGAGAAAACTGAGAAAAGGAGCAGAGAAGATGGGGAGGAATGGTAGGACTGGGCTGTGTGGGGAAAGGCTGGAGGAAACTAGGGTGCACATGAGGGCAAATATAAAGTGAGGGGAAAGACAACAACAAATGAGTGGGCTGGGAAAGGCAACAGGAGTAGGAGAGACTGAACAGCTGGAAATGTCTGGGGGCCTGCTGGGTGCTGGGAGACCAGGAGGACAGAGTCCAAGGTTGTAGCCAGGTGTGGCCACAGCTACACTGACAATGGTTTGAGATCCTATTAAGGAAACTCAGGCCCGCCTGGGGTGCAGCGGACCCTTGAAAAATGTCATTTTGCAGGACAGGACTTTCGGCCATTTGTGCTGTAACAATTCTTTGTTTATTGTGAAAAGAGAGATCTGATAATCTGTCACTTGGAAATACCTCCAGGTGGGTCCATTCTCTTCCCAAGAGGAAATTTACATATCTTACAAGAGAGTGAATAGAAGCATGCGAGGTCAGGTGAAATCTGTGTGTCTGCTGTCTGCCAGAACTTGTATATGCTTCCTACTAGTGACATTTCTTTTAGAGGTCCCCTCCCTCCCACCACTCCTGGCCTTTTGAGTCCCAAGTGAGAAAGGAGGAGTTAGAATCTGATTTCATTACTGTCAGTCATCTCAGATGTGAATGAGGGAGGCAGGGGCCTGAACTTCAGGTCATGTCCATGGAGCTGGGAGGACACATGCCTACCTCTTTTTCTGCCTGCTCAAGGAAAGAAACACTACCAAATATTACTTAATGTAGAGTAGAATATCTGATTATTACTTAATGTAGAGTAGAAAATTAAAGAAACTTGGCTGAAAAATTCTCCTGACAGTGCCTGTCCCTTGCTGTTCACTCCCTGCGTGGTCAGCGGAAATAAGCCTCCCTTATATAGAGTCAGTTGACCTCAGATTTCCTGGCACAGTAGGACTGCAACAGAAGGCTCTGAGAGAATTCAGCACCTCAGTTGGAGGATTGACCCTTTCATAGGTTGGCGATAGTTACATGAAATATGGTGGGTACACAGGTGAGCACGTTTTTCCTTTCTCCTTTTTCTTGTAATTGCTGATCTTTTAAAGCAGTCAAAATGTAGGACACTTGGACAAGGCTAAAGGGAACACAAAAACAAAAATTATCCCTCTCCTAGTAAACAATTACGAGATTGGTTCATTAAGCCAGAAATGAGCCAAAGGCGGAATGATTCCAAGTTTATCCACAACTGTAGGGGAAAAAACATTTAAGAATTGAGAGAAGCATCAGGACAAAACACACACTCTCAACTGAACAGTCTTGAAAAATTCTTGTATTTTTGGTTACAACATCATTTTCATTATTTATTTAACTTTTTATTACTTAAAATTTTACACACAGTAAGTCAGCTTTCTTTTGGGTATACAGTTGTATTGTTTAAATACATGTATAAATTACTGTATAAATTAAATAATAATCTGTAACACTTTGAGATGGGCTTTTTGCACCCAGCATAATGTCCTTAAGCTTCATCAAAATTGCATGAATTAATCATTTGTTCTTTTATTGTTGAATAATATTCCATTGTGTGGAAGTATCAGAGTTTACTGAAGCACCTATTAAAGGACAATGTGTAATTGGCAGCTTTTGATGAGAGCTGCTATAGCTTTTGGGTGAATATTTTTCATTTATCTAGAGTGAATTCATAGGATTGGGATCGTTGGGTCAAATATTGTGTATACATTTAACTTCTTGAACTTGACAAGTTTTTTTCCCCCAGAGTTATTGTATCATTTTGCATTCTAGCCAATAAAGTATGAGAGTCCCAGTTACCCTGCATTTTTGCCAGATGCGGTATTGACATTTATAAAAATTTAAGCCATTCTGATAGGTGTGAAGTTATATCTTATTATGCTTTTATTTTGCATTTCACAATAGTTAATAGCTAATAATACTGAGCATCTTTTCATGTGCTTATTTGCCAACGATATTCTTTGGTGAAATGTGTGTTCAAATGTTTTGCCATTTAAAAAATTTGGTTTGTTTTCTTACTGCACAGATTTGGGAACTTAAAAAAATATATCCTGGACGCAAGTCTGTTTTCAGATAAGAGATTTGCACATGTTTTCTCTTCATTGTACCTTCTTTCTTCATTCTGTTAACAGTATCTTTCACAGAGCAAGAGTTACTAATTTTGATGAAGTCCAATTGTTTTTTTCTTTTATAAATCATGCCAAGAACACCTTACCTAACCAAAGTAATTAAGATTTTCTCTTATGTTTTCTTCTAAAAAATTTATAGTTTTATATTTTATACTTTGTGATGCATTTTGAGTTAATGTTTGTATAAAGTGTGAGTTTTAGTTTGAGGTTTTTCTTTTGCATATGCCTGACCTATTGTTCTAACACCATTTGTTTATAAAAAGTTTATTTCTTCATGAAAGATTTGATAGACTTTACCAGTGAAACTATCTGGCCAAGTAGTTTTCTTTTTGGGAAGGCTTTTAACTATGAGTTCAACTTTCTTGTTAGATATAGGATTTTTTGGCTTGTCTATTTCTTCTTGGGTAAGCTTTGATACAGTTTTTGGTTTTCAAGGACGTGGTCTGCTTCATCTAAGTCTAATTTATGTGCTTAGCATTGTTTTGTAGTGCTCTCTGATTATCCTTTTAATGTCTGCGGGATGTGAGATGATATCACTTTTTCACTTCTGATATTGGTAACTTCTGTCATTTCTTCCTTTTTCTTTGTCACTCTGGCTAGTGGCTTATTAAATTTACTAACCTTTTCAAAGAAGCAGTTTTGGGGTTTATTGATTTTTTAAAAAAATTGTTTTTCTGTCTTCAGCTTCACTGATCTCTGTTTTTATCTTTACTAATTCTTTTTTTTTACTAGATGTAAGCTTCTTTTCTCTAGTTTTTTAAGATGAAAATTTAAGATTGTTGATTTGATATTTTTCATCTTTTCTAATATAAGCAGTAAAATCTATAAATTTCACTATAGTTCTTTAGTTTCTTTCCACAAATTTTTTTTTTTTTTTTTTTTTTT
>NW_017731882.1:82797-88671 GCF_001890085.2 Hipposideros armiger | reverse complement strand
AGTGTGAGTCTTGTAGGTCAGGCCTGTAATGCTCTGGTTTTATCTGAAGTTGGCCTTTGGGTGTGGTGATTCTTGTGCTGCTTTCGCTGGACCCTGCTTGTGATCTTGCTTTGATTTCTATCCTGCAAAGCTGCAGCTCTCTTTCCACAAATTTTGATGAGCTATATTTTCACTTTCATTCAGTTCAAAATATTTTCTAATTATCCTTGAGACTTACTCTTTGTCATATGGATTTAGAAGTGTGGTTTTAGTTTCTAAGTATTTGGGGATTTTTTTTAGTTATTTTTTTGTAATTGATTTCTAGTTTCATTATGGTCAGAGCACACACTTTGTATGATTTTAAATTTGTTGAGGTTTATTTTATGACCTAGGATATGATCCCTTTTGATGAATATCCCATGTTTATTTAAAAAGAATGTGAATTCTGCTCTTGTTGGGTGGGATGTTCTATAAATATTCCATGTGGTTGGTTGACAATGTTCATTTCTTCCATATCCTTGCTGATTTCCTGTGTACTTGTTATATTGATTATTGAGAATGGAATATTGAAATCTTCAACCATAACACTAGATTTGTCCATTTTATCAGTTTTTGCTTTATGTATCTTGAAGCTCTGTTATTCGGTGAATACACATTTAGGACGGTTATGTATTCTTGATTATTTGACACTTTTATCATTATGTAATGTTCTTCTTATCCATGCTAATTTTTCTTGCTCAGAAATCTGCCCTGTCGGATATTAGTGTAGCTATTACAGCTTTAATTAGTATTTGCATGTTTTTTCCCCATTCTTTCACATTTAACCTGTGAGTGTCTTTTTATCTAAAGTTCATTTCTTGCAAGCAGCATACAGTTAGGTTCTTATTTTAAATATTCCATTCTGAAAATCTCTTTCAGTTTGTATGTTTATATCATTTAACATAACATTGATATATTTGTATTCAGGTCTACTATCTTATTACTTGTTTTGTTTATTCCCTCTGCATTCTGTTCCTGTGTACTCTTTCTTAGATTCTTTTGGAGTATTTGAATTATTTTTGAAACTTTCATTTGAATTTATCTATTGAGTTTTTCAAAATAATATTTGTGTATATTTTTGGTGATTGCTATAAGTATTATAGAATGCATACTTAACATTTCATATTGTAGTTAGGATTTAATATTTTACCACTTCAAATCAAAAGTAGACATTCTATCACCATATAAGTCCATTAATTCTTCCCCATTTATGTTGCAGTTGTCCTATGTATTACATATACATACAGTCAAAACAGTAAACACACAGTGCAATATATAGATGATGTATTGTGGAAATATACACTTGAAACTTATTGAATTTTACAACCAAATGTCAACCCAATAAATTTAATAAAGATAAAAAAGACAATGTTGTAATTTTTTATTTTATTTTATTTTTATTATTTTTATTTATTTATTTATTTTTTAAGATTTTATTGGGGAATCAGGGGAAGGGGAACAGACAAGTGGCTGTCCTTTTGTTCTTCAGCCTTGTTGTGGAGGACGTTGCTTCACTGGCCCAAGTTGGCACCATCATTGCGCTCTTCCTGGGTGAGGCAGATCAGTTGCTGGCTTCTGGAAGGTCACTCACTGCAGCAGTTGGCCGCTCATGCTGACTGCTGGCTACACACGGTAGCTTATGGCAGCCCACTGCAGCAGGGGACTGCAGCCCATGCTGTTGCCGGTGACCCACGGCAGCCCAGCTCCAGGTCGAGCTGTTGTTCAGCATCTTAGCTGTAGAGGGAAGTGTCACTGGCCCTCATATGTGGGATCTGAACCGGGGCCCTCTGGCATCCCAAGCCAGTTCTTAACCAACGCACCACTTGGCCGGCCCGTAATTTTTTATTTTAGTTGCCACACATATTTAAAAGAACTTAAGCAGAGAAAAAAAATCAATTATACTTACTCAGATATTTATTGTTTCTTTTTTCTTTTTCACTCCTGAAATTCTCTCTAATATTTTTCAGGTATCATTTCACAAGAACTTCTTGCAGCATTTCTTTTAGGGCAAGTTTGCTGGTGACAAATCTCTTATTTTTCCTTCATCTGAGATTATGTCTATATTGTCTTTATTCCTGAATGATATTTTAACTAGATATGGATTTCTAGATTGACAATTCTTTTCTCCCACTATAAAATATGTTCCATTGTCCCTTGACCACTGTGGTTTTTGATGAGAAACAGCATCATTCAAATCACTGTTCCTCTATGTGTAATGCATTATTTTTACCTGTTTTATTTATTTATTTATTTATTTATTTTAGTTTTCAGTGTTTGATTGTGAACTTTCTGGTCATGGATTTATTTGGACTCACTGAGTTTCTTGAATCTGGGAGTTTACTTCTTTTGCCAATGTTGGAAGTGTTTAGTCATCATTCTTAAAAAAGTTTGTTTTTTGCACCACACTCTCCTCTCCTCTGGGATTCCAGAGATATGAATATTAAACCTTTAGAATTGTCTAATACGTCTGAGGTTCTGTTCCTTTTTCTTTTCCAATCTATTTTTCTCTCTGTAGTTCAGTGCATTTCAACCCACCCTATTCAGCTTCTATTGTTGCTTAACAAACTACCATAAACTTAGTGGGCTAAAACAGCAAATACACTTATTATCTCCCAGTTTACGAGGGTCAGGTGTCCAGATACAATTTAGATGAGTCTTTTGTTCAGTGTCTCATATGGCTGCAATCAAAATGTTGGGTGGTCTGTGTTCTTACCTGGAAGCTCAACTAGGGAAGCATTTACTTCCAAGTTCATTCATGTTATTGCTAGAATTCATTTCTTTACTGTATGGAATTCATTTACAGTTGTATGATTTTTGCTGGCTATCAGCTGGAAGCTGCCCTCAGATCCTAGAGGCCATCTGATCTTGTCATGTAAGCTTCTCCAGCATGGCTACCTACTTCACCATGCCCTGAAGGAGAATCTATAACTCTAGTCTGCTAACATGATGGAATCTTATAAAATGTAATTTAATAACAGGTGTAATGTCATATCAGTTTTGGCATATTCTGTAAGCTAAAAGCAGGTCACAGGTCCCATTCACCCTCAAGAGGAAGTGATTATACAAAGGCATGAATACCAGAACCAGAAGACAGGGATCACTGAAGAGGCCACTTAAGGGTCTGTCTGCCAGAGTCCACTCTTCTGCTCCCCAGTGATTTCCATCCCTCCCATATGAAAAGTATACCCATCCTCTCCCAAGGATCCCAAGAGTCTCATTCCATTATAGTATAATCTCATCCCCAAATCTCATCATTTCAATCAAGTCCAACTGGAATAGATGAGGCTCCTGGATTTAATCCATTAAATACAACTCCTAGGACACAATATTTCCTCTCCATCTGTGGACCTTTGAAACTAGAGATGAATTGTCTACCACCAAATACACCCAAAATACAATAGTGGTCAGGCACTATTGTCTATAGCTATTTTAGTAGCTATAGACATTTTGATTCAAAATGGGGGGAAATGGAAGGTAAAAAGAGACACTGATCCATAGAAATACTGAAATACAGCCAGGCAAATGTCAGGGTTCCTTGATTAGGTGTCAAGGCCTGTAATAACTCTCCTTGGTCGTTGGCTCCACCTCTTGGCTCTTGATCCCACCACCCAAGTCATCCTTTCTTTCTCATGAAAGGTAGAGGAAAAAGAGAACGCTTCTCTTGGAATTCATTCTATCCACATGCGGTATAAAATTTCAGGTTTGAAGCAGCCTTTGAATTCAGGCTATGGGATACCAAAGGGAAAAACAAACTAAGAACCTCACTGCTGGATTATCCTCACTTGAGTTCCAGTTTCTTTCTTTCATTTGCCTGCTACCATTTATGTCTCTGAGTCCTCAGGTAACTCTTCCTTATATTCTGTCCAAGGATTTTGGTTGCATTCAATTGGAGAGACAGGGTGGAGTGTGCTTATTCTGTCTTCACTAGAACTGGAAACTTTCATTGTTTACTTATAAAAAATTAGGCAGACACAATAGATCAATTTACATGGTACGAAAGGACATAGACTGAAAAATCTCCCTCATTCCACTGTCCCCCACCTAGTTAGTTTCCTTCCCTGCTGGCAAGCAATATTATTAGTTTCTAATGTATTTGCTCAAAGAAAAGCTATGCATACACTTGGTGAATATACAAATGAATACTTTTATACTCCCCTCTCACCAAAGATAGCACACTATATACTCTGGTATACATTTTGCTTTTTTCACTTAGGGATGTAATAGAGATCAATTTAGCAATACATGAGCATTTCCTTGATGTGGCTGCTTAGTATTACATTGAGTCAAAGTACCAAAATTTATTTAATAATTTACTGTCCTTAAAAACATAATTCAGTGAATAATAATGTTATCCATATATTCTTTCAAACATGTGAGAACTTATTTGTAGTAAAAATGTTTGAAGCAGAATGGCTGAATAAAATAATATGAAAATCAGTAATTGTTACAAATATTGTCAAAATTTCCTGAGTTCAAATCAAGCTACGTTCCACATGGAATCTGTGTGAATCTTTATTTCCCCATATTTCTCTCAATACAAGGTGCTATTAAATTTTTTAAATCTCTGCCAATCTGATAAGTAAAAAATTAAAGGTATTACATTGCTATTGTATTGGTAAACTCACTTTTAATTGAAGCAAAAAAAATCCATACAATAAAGTTGAAAGTAGTAAATTTATGACATAATGAAATTTCAGATAGTAAATGCTTCCGTGGAACCACCACCCATATCAAGATGGAGACTATTACCAACCCACCAGAAAGATGACTTGTGCCCTCCACAGTGATCAACACCTGCCCTAAAGTTGCCACTCTTCTGATCATTTTTTTTAAAGATTTTTATTGGGGAATTGGGGGAAGGGGAAGAGACAAGTTGCTGTCCTTTTGTTCTTCAGTCTAGTTGTGGAGGACGTTGCTTCACTGGCCCAAGTTGGCACCATCATTGTGCTCTTCCCAGGTGAGGCAGATCAGTTGCTGGCTTCTGGACAGCCGCTCACAGTGGCTGCTGGCCGCTCACGCTGGCTGCTGGCTACATATGGCAGCCCATGGCAACCCACTGCAGCAGGGGTTGCAGCCTATGCTGTCCGGGGACTCATGGCAGCCAATCTCCAGGTTGAGCTGTTGTTCAGCATCTTAGCTGTAGAGGGCAGTGTCACTGGCCCTCATATGTGGGATCCGAACCGAGGCCCTCTGATGTCCCAAGCCAGCTCTTAACCAACGCGCCACTCGGCCGGCCCTCTTCTGATCATTTTTGAGTGTTAAAAATAAAATTATATACTGTGTACTATTGTATCTGTTTTTTACCCTCAATTTTATCTCCAAGTGTTTTACCTACTGTAGTTGTATACAGTAAGATTTCTCTTTTTCTCATTCTGTTATAGTCCATCATTTGAATACGTAA
The DNA here is from genome assembly GCF_001890085.2 of Hipposideros armiger. Classification (NCBI taxonomy): domain Eukaryota; kingdom Metazoa; phylum Chordata; class Mammalia; order Chiroptera; family Hipposideridae; genus Hipposideros; species Hipposideros armiger. The sequence goes on along the minus strand of NW_017731882.1, from coordinate 83,252 downwards.
TACTTGTAATTGTTTTTCTAATTTTGATTGATGTATGGATTATTTGTAGTTTTTCACTATTATGAAAGGATTCGCTATGAACATTAGTGTCCATATTTTTTCTACATATCTAGATATTTATATTGTGTTCTGAGGGGTGGAATTGCTGGATCATAAGTTGTGCTTATGTTCAGCTTCAGAAGATTCTGCTAAAGAGTTTTCCAAAGCAGTTTTATGAATTTATACTCTCTCTAGCAATGTGTGAAAGTTCCAGTTGTTCCATATCCTCACCAACTCTTGACATTTTCTGCCTTTTTAATTTTAGCCATTTTGGTGGTTTTGTAGTGGTATCACACTGGTTTTATTTTGTATTTTCCTTATGAGTATAAAGTTTATATTTCTACTGTGTTGCCTCCTTTTTGCCATTGATTATATATATATATATATATATATATATATATATATATATATATATA
>NW_017731882.1:80649-82765 GCF_001890085.2 Hipposideros armiger | reverse complement strand
CGGAAAAATCATGATGCATTTTTGCAATGAAAAACAGAAAAAATACGTCATGACTTTTCCGACAACCTAATACATACACAAACACACACACACACACACACACACACACACACACACACACACACACACTGGGGGTTCCAAAAAATGTATACAAGTGGACACTTTGGTCAACATTGCTCAAGCAGTAGTATAATCAAAAGTGTCTGGACGCTGATGGTAACCACTTTGAGCAACTCTTGCAATTGCAGAAGTCAAACGTGACTTGTATTCATCTTTTGTTATTGGTATATATTGAGTATTACAATTTTAATAGTTTATCCTTTCTTAAAATGTGTATACTTTTTTGGCACTGTGTGTGTGTATTTTATATTATACATATAAATGCATATAGTTTATATATTATATATACATATTACAGGTGTGTGTTATACAATGGGTATGAGAACTTTAACAGATGTATCAATTACTAATATCTTCCAGTCTGAGGCTTGACTTTTCACTTTCTCAATAGTGTCTTTTGATAAATAGAAATTCCTAATTTTAAAGTAGTCCAATTTACTATTTCTTCCTTTAGAGTTGGTACTTTCTGTGTCTTATTTGGGGAAACTTTGTTTACTTCAAGTTCATCATAATAACTTCATAAATTTTCTTTTAAGAGTTTTATTGTTTTACATTTCATATCTAGATTTATAATCTGTATGAATTTTAGAATTTATTGACAGTGTGAGCACCTTAAAGCATCAACTTTACTTAACCTCTTTCTACCACTTCTGGTGTTGTCATTTATTTTATTTCCATATACTCTTTAAAGCCCATGTTATTATTACTGTTTAAATAGTCAGTATTTACTTAGATTTTGTCACGTCCTGCGTGGCAAGGGCAAATGGGACACGAGAGGGGCAACACAGATTGAATAAAGAGACAGAGACAGAAGTAAGATTTAAGAGCGAGACCAAGGGACTCAGCCTAAGAAAGACTGAGCCCTGAATTGGGTCAGCGCATGGCTTTTATTAAGAATCTTCAAAGAAGCAAACTGCAGAACTGTGAATCATTAGCCATGTATACGTGGGTGCCTTAAGGCTTGTTCCCATTACCTGACCCCATTGTACTCCAACAAATGCTATGCCTTCGTACATCACTGCACAGCCCCAGGACACTCTGTTACATGTCCTCCCAGGGGAGACAACTGATATCATTCCATCAGTTCTCAGTTTTCCGAGAAGCCCCCCGAGAGATCTTTACAGATATCATTCCATCCGGCCTCAGTTTTCTGAGACACTTTCTCGACTACAGGGTATGAGGCTAATGCAGAGGGGGTGGTCGTGGGATTGGCTGTAAGGCAACATCTCCCCCTTTCTGTTGTTATAGAGAGAGGAACATGAACTTTGCAGTTTCTTCATCTATTGCTCGCTGGAGGGTTTTTTTGGCCACACCGGAGGACTTAATAAAACAGAAACAAAATTATAATTAGAAACACAAAGGCACCAGCAAAACCTCCACCGAGGTTTTTTATCCACGTAAGTGTATTCAAAGTAAACAATCCGTCCGCAGCCACGGACAAAGCATCTTCTCCAGGAAGAAGCTGGAGATTAGAAGATGACATCTGGTCAATTTCTTGCTGCAGTTGTTGTATGTCAACAGTAAGATTGGGCATATGACCCAAAAGATAAGCTCGTACCTCCAACCAAGGGGTACGTGTCTGGTTGTAAGAAAAAGGAGTTATACAGTGAGTGAATGTATTCCAATCACATTTTAAAGTGATAATAGTCTGGAGACTTTCCAGTTGGCTTCCTAAATAAACCACAGTAGTTTCCAGATCAGCTAGACGGACACTGATTTTTTGATCAATTTTCAATTGCTGATTCGATTCCAAGTCTTACTAGCATTTCCATGCCATTGTTGTACAAATTGAGTAGTTTGAATGGTCTGGTGGAGGGCTACTCCAGAGACAGTAGCAGTAGTTGTAATAGCTATAATCCCTAATATTGCTGCTATTAAAAGGCCAATAAATCTTTTAGTTTGATGTAAAATCTTATGAAGAATTTGGAGAACAATATGAACCATTGGAGATCCCTCCCAAACCCTAGAGGTTTGAACAGGAATCCACAATCCCTTT
>NW_017731882.1:74515-77720 GCF_001890085.2 Hipposideros armiger | reverse complement strand
AGAATCTTCAAAGAAGCAAACTGCAGAACTGTGAATCATTAACCATGTATACGTGGGTGCCTTAAGGCTTGTTCCCATTACCTGACACCATTGTACTCCAACAAATGCTATGCCTTCATACATCACTGCACAGCCCCAGGACACTCTGTTACATGTCCTCCCAGGGGAGACAACTGATATCATTCCATCAGGTCTCAGTTTTCCGAGAAGCCCCCCGAGAGAGCTTTACAGATATCATTCCATCCGGCCTCAGTTTTCCGAGACACTCTCTCGACTACAGGGTATGAGGCTAATGAAGAGGGGGGTGGTCATGGGATTGGCTGTAAGGCAACAAGATTTACCCATACATTATCCTTTCTGCTGTTTTCATTCTTTCCTGCATTACCATATTTTGATCTATAATCATTTCCTTAATAACTCAAAATTCCCTTTAGCATTTCTTTTAGTGTAGGTCTGTGGAAATGAATTCTTTGTATTTTTGTTTGTGTAAAATGTTTTAACCATCAATTAAAAAATTTTTTGAGATATATTTAACATACAGCATTGTGTAAGTTTAAGGTGTACAGCATAATGACTTGACTTACATATATTGTGAAATGATTACCACAATAAGTTTACTTAGTATCCATCACTTCGTATAGATACAAAGAAAAAAAACCAAGTTTTTTCTTGTGATTAGAGCTCCTAAGATCTACTCTCTTAAAACTTTCAAATGTACCATTCAGTTTTAATAACTATAGTCATCATGCTGCACATTACATCCCCAGTATAACCACCTTCCTTTTTAAAGTATGTTCTTTATTAGGTATAGAATTACAAGTTGGCAGCTATTTTCATTAGGCACTTCAAAGATGTTTCGTTATTTCCTCAAATATATATATATATATATATATATATATATATATATATATATATATATAAAATTGGGGAGCAGTGTGTTTTCCCCAGGACCCATCAGCTTCAAGTAGAATAGTTGTTTCAATCTAGTTGTGGAGGGCACAGCTCAGTGGCCCATGTCGGGATTGAACCAGCATCCTTGGTGTTATGAGCACTGCGCTTTTACCAATTGACCTAACTGGCCGCCCCTCAATTCCATAATTTTTTAAATGACAAGTCTTATTGTTATTCCCCTAAAAGCAAAATGTCTTTTTTCCCTTTTTGTCATTGATTTTCAGCAATTTCAGTAAGATAAACTTAGGTCTGGTTTATTTTTTGTGTTTATCATTTTTGGCATTTGTAGGGCTTCTTAAACCTGTGGCTTGACATGAATTTTGGAAAAATCATGGCCAGTAAGATTTTAATACTATTTTTGTCCAATTCTTTCTTTTAAATTTTTTGCACTATATACTAATGCTATACATTTTCTTTTTTTAAAAATTTTTTTATTGTTAGTTTCAGGTGTACAAAACAATGCAATAGGTATCCTTTTCACCCTCACAAAGTAACAACCCCCTTCCCCCATCTACTGCCCTCCCACCCCTGATATCATGCTTATCTATTACAATTCCATTGACTCCATTCCCACTCTCTACTCCATGTCCTGTGACTATATGTATATATAATTATAGTTGACATACAATATTATTCAACATCAGCTTCAGAAAACAGTGCGGTGGTCAGGCCTCTACACTGACTATGAAGTGGTCTCCCTAACAAGACATGAGTCCATCTGGCCCCCTAAGAAATATTTACAGTATTATTGATTATATTCCCCAGACTGTCTTTTCTATCCCTGAGGCCATATTGTGTTTACCAATTTGTATTGTCTCATCCCTTCCCCTTCTCCTTCATCCCCACCCCCTCCCAACTAGCAATGCTCAGTTTTTCCTCTGTCTCTGAGATTATTTCTGTTTACATTTCTCATTTATTCAGTTTTTTAGAATCCACGTTAAGTGAGATTATATGGTATTTGTCTTTCTCTGACTGACTTATTTCACTTAGTATAATGTTCTCTAGNGTGGTTCTGAACATTCTTTAATGTTACAGACTTGAAAAGCAGGACCAAAGGGTCCCCAATCAATAATTGTTTCCAAAGTATTATTTATAATTATTTTATCTATGGTTCCACGACATTCATCCCAATGAATTTTGGATTGATTCTTGTCCCAAGAGTTAATAAGAGGGCAAGTAGGAATGGAAGGTGGAAAACTATGGGTACTTGATTGTTGGGTGACAAATCCTTTGCCAGACATCATAAACAAATCCTTAAAAGTACGATTTTCTTTTCCATTAGGAATGGTCCAAGTTTGCTCTGTGAGAGAGAGACATGGTGTAACAGAGCCAATACATATATGAGTTCAAAAATTTTAAAGTAAACATGGCTTTTGCTAATTGCACTTAAGGTGCCTCCTTTGTGTCTCCTCCTTTCTGTTTATTTAATTGTTTCTTCAAGGTAGAATTAGCACATTCAACAATAGCTTGTCCTTGTGGGTTGTAAGGAATGCCAGTATTATGAGTAATTTGCCAAGACTCATTATGAGTGTTTAGATGACTAATGTGTTTTTTCTTAAAGGGAACTACGATCTAATAAGGCTCTTGTCCACAAAGGTGCAGGACACGGGTACGAGCCTTGGATATTAATTCTGAAATTAATTTTACATAAGTCGGGAGTGTTTTAACAAAATTATTAGGTAGAAAAAGCCACTCAACCAGTTTCTCTTGCTGAATTATAACTGCTGTTGCGGAATGCGGTGTAGAAAAAAACAGAACCTGTAAAGGTTGATAAGGATCAATGTGCTGGGTCTGAGCTTCTTGTATTTTCTGTTCTACAAGTTCTAATTTTTTTTATAGCCTGTGGAGTCAATTCACGAGGGCTATTTAGCTGTGATGATCCCCGTAAGAGGCTAAACAAATTACTGAGAGTATAAGTTGGAATTTCTAAGGTTGGGCGTAGCCAATTAATATCCCCTAACAGTTTCTGTAAGTTATTCAAGGTTGAAACCTGATCTTTTCTAATTTGAACTTTTTGTGGTTTAATAGTCTGTCGATCAACAATGGTTCCCAAATATTTAACCGGAGTGGTTGTTTGAAGTTTATCAGGGGCTATACATAGCCCTGCCTTATCCAGGTGAACTTTAAGTGATTCAAAGCAAGCTGCTAACTGTTTCATAGAAGATGCAGCACAGAGAATATCATCCATATAATGAATGATATAACAATCAGGAAATTTAACTCTTACAGGAGTAAGAGCACGAGCTACATAAAA
>NW_017731882.1:69313-70681 GCF_001890085.2 Hipposideros armiger | reverse complement strand
ATCCTGCTACCTTACTGAATTTGTCTATTAGTTCCAATAGCTTTTTGATGGAGTCTTTGGGGTCCTCTATATATAGTATCATGTCATCTGCATATAATGACAATTTTATTTCCTCCTTGCCAATGTGGATGCCTTTTATTTCTTTTCCTTGTCTGATTGCTGTGGCTAGAATTTCTAGGACTATGTTGAATAAAAGTGGAGAAAGTGAACAGCCTTGTCTTGTTCCTGCTCTTAAAGGAAATGGTTTTAGCTTTTCCCCATTGAGTATGATGTTAGCTGTGGGTTTATCATATATGGCCTTTATTATGTTGAGATATGATCCTCCTATTCCCACTTTGCTAAGAGTTTTTATCATAAATGGCTTCTGTATTTTGTCAAATGCTTTTTCTGCATCTATTGATATGATCATATGATTTTTATTTTTATTTTTGTTGATGTTGTGTATCACATTAATTGATTTGCTGATGTTGAACCACCCTTGCATATTAGGGATAAAACCCACCTGGTCGTGATGTATGACCTTCTTAATATATTGCTGAATTCTGTTTGCTAAGATTTTGTTGAGGATTTTTGCATCTATGTTCATCAGAGATATCGGCCTTAGTTTTCCTTTTTTGTACTGTCTTTGTCTGTTTTTGGTATCAGGGTGATCGTGGCTTCATAGAAAGAGTTTGGGAGCCTTCCCTCCTTCTGGGTTTTTTGGAATAGTTTGAGAAGAATAGGTAATAATTCTTTTTTGAATGTTTAGTAAAATTCACTTGTGAAGCCATCTGGCCCTGGGCCTTTATTTGTTGGGAGCTTGTTGATTACAGATTCAATTTCCTTGGTGGTAATCAGTTTATTCAGATTTTCTGATTCTTCTTGAGTTAGCTTTAGAAGGTTGTATGCTTCTAGGAGATTATCTATTTCTTCCAGATTGTCAAATTTGTTGGCATATAATTGCTCATAGTAATTTCTTAAGATTTTGTGTATTTCTGTGGAGTCTGTTGTTACTTCGCTTCTTTCATTTCTGATTTTACTAATTTGAGCCCTCTCTCTTTTTCTTTTGATGAGTCTAGCTAGGGGCTTGTCAATTTTTTTTTATCTCCTCAAAAAGCTAGCTCTTGGCTTCATTGATCTTTTGTATTGTTTTCCTGGTCTCCATTTCATTTGTTTCCGCTCTGGTCTTTATTATCTCCTTCCTTGTGCTCCCTTTGGGTTTATTTTGCTGTTCTTTTTCCAGCTCCCTGAAGTGTAAGGATAACCTGTTGATTTGAAATTTTTCTTGCTTCTTTAGGTAGGCCTGCTCTGCTATGAACTTCCCTTTTCGGACTGCTTTCAGTGCGTCCCAGAGATTTTGGGTTGTGGTGTTTTCATTTTCGTTTGTCT
>NW_017731882.1:51200-69131 GCF_001890085.2 Hipposideros armiger | reverse complement strand
AATCCAGCTGGTCTAAAGTGTCATTTAAGGCCACTGTTTCCATGTTGATTTTCTGTCTGGAGGATCTGTCCATTGGTGACAGTGGGGTGTTGAAGTCCCCTACTATAATAGTGTTACTGTTGATCTCTGTCTTTATGTCTGTCAAAATCTGTTTTATATATTTAGGGGCTCTTATGTTAGGTGCATAGATGTTTACTAGGGTATGTCCTCTTGTTGGATCGATCCCTTTATTATTATGAAGTGCCCTCCTTTGTCCTTCATTATGTTCTTCAATTTAAAGTCCATTTTATCTGATATAACAATCGCTACTCCAGCTTTTTTCTTGGTGTCATTTGCATGAAATATTTTACCCCATCCCTTTACTTTCAGCCTGTGTGTGTCCTTTGAGCTGAGGTGAGTCTCTTGTATACAGCATAAGCAAGGGTCTTGCTTTCTTATCCACTCAGCCACCCTATGTCTTTTGATTGGAGCATTCAGTCCATTTACATTTAATGTGATTATGGATAGGTGTGCACTTATTGCCATTTTGTTATTTATGTTCCTGGTCTTCGTTAGTTAGGTTGTTTTTCTCTTTCCTCTGCTGAAACCAGCCCTTTTAACATTTCCTGCAATGCTGGCTTGGTGGTAATGAATTCCTTTAGCTTATTCTTTTCTGGGAAGCTCTTTATCGCTCCTTCAATTTTAAATGAATACCTTGCTGGATAAAGCAATCTAGGTTGTAGCAATCTCTGTTTTTCATCACTTTGAACACCTCCTGCCATTCCCTTCTGGCCTTTACAGTTTCTGTAGAAAAGTCAGCTGATAATCTTATGGGGGTGCCCTTGTATGTAACTTGCTGCCTGTCCCATGCTGCTTTTAGGATTCTGTCTTTGTCTTTAACCCTTGCCATTTTCACTATAATGTGTCTTGGTGTGGGCCTGTTTGGGATCATCTTGTTTGGAACTCTCTGTACTTCCTGTGCATGTATGTCAATTTTCTTTGCCAGTTTAGGGAAGTTTTCAGACATTACTACTTCAAATATGTTCTCGATCCCTTGCTCCCTCTCTTCTCCTTCTGGTATTCCTATGATGTGCATGTTGTTGCATTTGATGTTGTCGCTTAGCTCTCTTAAACTATTTTCAATGGTTTTTATTCTTTTTTCTTTTTGTTGTTCCGCTTGGATGATCTCTGCTATCTTGTCTTCTAAGTCACTGATTCGATCCTCTGCTTCATCGAATCTACTAGTAATTCCATTGAGTTTGTTATTTAATTCAGTAATTGAATTCTTTAATTCTACCTGGTTGTTTTTCATGATTTCTCTATCCTTCTTTTCATTCTCATTAATTTTCTTGAGCATTCTAATAATCAGTGTTCTGAACTCTGTCTCCGATAGGTTGTTTACCTCTATTTCCTCTAATTCCACAGATTCAGGAGGTTTCTTCTGTTCTTTTATTTGGGATGTGTTTCTTTGATTCCCCATTCTGGCTTACTCTTTGTGTTTACTTCGATGAAATAGGTAGATCTCCTAGGTCTCTCAGTTTTCTGGGTAGACTTATGTGGTATATGTCCTTTATATTTGAATTGCTCAGACTCCCTTTTCTCCTGTGTGTGTATACCAGAGGTATTCCTTTTGTTATGTGTCTTCTTCTGTTGAGGTCTAGTTTTTATTGCTTTCGGCTTGTCAGTAGGTGGGCTTGACTCCCAAGATGACTAGCCGTGAGGATTAGCTGTGTGCAAAGATTATAAGCTGTTATAATGTGAGGGTTGACTCCTCTGATGAGGCTTGGACCAAAAGGGCTCTTGTGCCTCTAATAATTTCCCTTTGAGCTTGAATCTTGTAGGTCAGACCCTGTAATGCTCTGGGTTTATCTAAAGTTGGTCTCTGGGTGTGATGATTCTTGTGCTTCTTTGGCTGGGCCCCGCTGCAGAGCGTGTTTTAGGGCAAAACAGATCAATGAGCACAACCACAACAGCCACCAAAGGTAACCAGATACTATCTGATGTGCAAAACAACCATCACCATACACTCCACATGTATAGAAGTATCAATCAAACACAAGTAGAAAACAAACCAGCAGAAACAAAACAATGACAATGAGAAAAGAAGAAAAAAAGAAAAACAAACAAAGAAACAAAAAACTTGCAGAAAAAATGGAAAGGAGGAGGCAAATCAAGCTATGACAAGGAAGCAGGAAAGAAGGGAGAGAGAGAGAGGTTAGAAGAGAAGGAACGAAAGAGAAAAATGCAGAGAGAGGAAAAAAAATATATATATATATCTCCAACGCAAGCAATCAATGGAAAAAACAAAAACAAAACCCCAAAATATCCAAGAGAACCTAATTAACAATAACAATATAACACATCAAAAGAGAAACCCAAACTGAAAACAATCAAAAGAAAAAAAAGGGAGAAAAAATAAGAAATAACCAGTGGCAGTCTTGGCTGAAGTCCGCCAACCTCTCCCCAGGTTTTCCTCTGCTATATACAAGCGCTGCTGGGTCTTGTGGGGGCAGAGCTGGCTGACTGGAGCATAGAGTGACCCTGGTAATGCAGGTCTGTTTTAGATGAGTGGAGTTATGAGGTGTGATTGGTAGTTTTTTTACAAAGTCAGTGTTATTGCTGCTCCTGCCTGTCCAGAGGCACTCTGATTTCTGCACAGCCAGAGGACTGGATGTGCGTCTTTGGGTGCTCTTTCCACTGGGGCTGTTGGAGGGTAGAGGGTGGAGATTTCAGAGCTGCTGGTAGGTCTTCCTGTGTCTCAGCAGCCAAAGTTGTTCTGCTTCCCAAGCCTCCCAGGAGAGGTGGGGGCGTGGACAGCGTGTTTAGTAGCTCCCACCTGCAGCCTCTTCTCATATAAATGACTCAACCCCCAGGGAGTTGAAGCACCTTTGCTCTGCCTTACTCCTCTCTTCAGGGGTCAGCCTCAGGCTCTGGCAGGGAGGGGGCCAAGGTATCTGAGGTAGGGTGGGGGTGTGCACTTATCTATGCAGTTTATTTTTCCTATCTGAGAGAAAAGGGGAAAAAAGAAAGAGACAAAAAAAAGGAAAAAGAAAAAAGCCCCCTTAGACACTCCCACAAAGCCCCTGCTGCTCTCCAGGGGCACCCCCTGGCAAAGCAGCTTGTGTCTCCACAGCTGTGGGGTGTGGGGTGTGTCTCCATGCTTCTCGCTTCCCTCTTCTCCTGCTCACCGATTTGAGATTTCTGCCTCAGAAACTGCACACCCTGGGGCTCCTGTCGGACTCCTGGCAGGGACGTTTATCACCAGAGATTGAGCTTGCCCTGGTGCTGCAAACCACTCCGACTTGTCCTGGATTCCCACCGCTTCGCAGCCGGGGGCAAGGACGGACTGTGCCTCCACTGGAGCACTCCTCTCTCCGTTCTGCCTGACGCCCGGCCTGAGGACTCTGCCTTAGCGGGGCTGGAGGTACAGGGAGCGCGCCACGGGAACTCTCCGATCTGCTCTCTGAGACCCCGAGCCTCAGCAGCCGCGGGTGCGGGCTGTGCCTCCACGCGCCTCGCCTCCCTCTTCCCCCACTCGCTCGGTCTGCCCACCTTTAAGTAGTCGGCGTGGGAGTCCCTTCGCTGCTCAGCTTGCTCAGTAGAGGTTAGTTTGCTGCACTCCAGCTGCTCAAATTGCTGTGCTTTCCAGGGGGAGAACTCAGGGAGCCCTCCTCACCACCGCCATTTTTTCTGCTAATGCTAATGCTATACATTTTCACTGTTTTTCATGTGGTATGTTCACACTTTCTATGTTTTCCATATTCCTCCCCTCAGTTTTTCTATCTGAAAAATTTTTATTGATCCATTGTCACATTCACTAATCCTCTTTGCTTAGTCTACAATTAAACACATCTATGGAATCTCTGATTCAAATTATGTGTTTTATGGTTTAGAATTATCATTTGTGGTGTCCATGAGAATGCACCTCTCATTTTCAAATGTAAGGAGCATAACTGACCATTTGTCCCAGTTGCTGCACTCTGAAGTCCTTCACTTTGTGCTTAAGCTGTAATTCCCACAGGCTGCTCCCAGCCAGTGAGCTCAGCAGAAATACTAAGGCCAACTTGATCCTGAGAGATGGGGGACTCCTCTGCCAGGAGAGTTTGATTTAAGGACTCCCCAACATCCTTGCCAAATATGCCTTAGAACTGCACTTCAGTATAAGGTCCTTCCAGACAATCTTCCTCCCTTTCCTCTCTTTTTCTCCTGGGGTTATATCTGGGTTCTCCCAAGATCTCTCCCCATTTCCTCTCTGTTTTGGTATGTATCTGGGATTTGTTTTAATCAGGTATGGTAAGGTGACAGCGATAGACTGATACCTGCCTTGAATGAGGAGTCTATTACTTACAGTTCCCAAGAGAAGGGGGCATACCATGCCATGCAGGACTACATGGGGAAGCACCAGCGTTGCTCACGAGGCAGAAGGAGAGGTGGGAGCATGGACCAGAACCTTTATTGTGGTTTGGTGGCAAGGAAGGGGTGAAGCAGGGTAAACATCTGAACAGATTTAGGATTAGATAGTTTGAATGATTTTGGAAGGCTATGGGTTATAGAAATAGTCCCTAGTTGTCTGGTACCTGGTCCTGGGGTGATTTAGGGCAGTGTGAATATTGGCTTAGTGTGTGAGAGTTAGATAAAGGAGGTGGTTGGGGGTCTTGTCTCTGGGTGGTTGGTTTGCATATCAAAGGCATGCTTGCATGCAAGTTGTTTGCTATTTCTAGGAATTATCTAACCCTGGGAGGGTTAGTCCTTCCCTGGGTCCACAAGCCCTCTAGAGGTCAAAACATCATAAAATATAAAAAATATATAGAACACAATCCATATACTCTCACAAGTGTTTCTCCTAATGAATATCTTGCACATTTAGTCTTGTCTTGGCTTCTGTTTTGTTTTTTGTTTTTTGTAAGTCCCAAATAACACATCATTAAAAAAAACAAACCAGTTTGCTGGTAAAATTCTTCATCTTTTATACATCCTCTTGAACATGTGATGTGTACCCAGATTCTCTCTTCACTGAAGGATCCATTGGTTCCACTGCTAGGAGTGCTGTTGGCAGACAACCTTCAGCTGTGAGAAACTCCAGGGATTGCCTTAGCAGAAAGCCACTGTGTCATGGTCATGCCCCTATAATGGCCCAACCCCACTGATTGACGCAAGAGCATAAAAGCCTGCTGATCTTTGCTTAGGGTGACACAACTACGAAAGCCAGTTCTTTCCTTAGCGCTCCCATTGAGTTTAGACTATTGTAGGGCCTACACCATGACTCAATTTTCTCTTCCAAGTCAAGCTCCCCTCCCTTCCGCAAGTGCATTCCTGAAGAAACTGATTCAGAGTTAGCTTCTGAGGGATCCACAACACAACAGTATATAGTTTACCTGTGGACTTTCTCTATTGCCTGTTCTTACTTTTGATTACCTGGTATACTGAATTTTTATTAAATAACAGAAATTGTATTTAAGTGATTATAGGGACTCTGGGTGATATTGCTTTTCCCCAAAGGGGGTTTTCTACAGGAAGTCAGAGACTGGATAGTTCACCTTATTCCAGTTTAGATTATATTTCAGACTTTGTAAAAGCTGCTCATTTTCTAGTTTGCTCTCATTCCCAGGGTGACGCCCTTCTGTTGTCTCAAATGGAAGCCTAGGATGTTGATCAATGTGACTACTCTTTGAAAGGCCCTTGAATTTCAACGTTTATTTCTTTAGCACTGAGACAGCTAAAATCTCTGATTTAGCATTATGGTCTCTCAAAAGCTGCTTTTTGTTTGTCTTCTCATATATATAGTTCAGCCTAGGAATTATCAAATTCCTTATGGGGAAGTTACATGGAGAATGTCAGGTTCTCTTCGGTTTCCTTTCTTCTCAAATTGGTTGTCACCCCCTGCAGCCCAGTGAGACTGCTATAAACTCTAGGCTGCTGTTTTTGTCCCATGTCTGTGCCCAATGGCAAGCTAAGAAATGCCTTGAAGGGAAAGGTTGTGGTGAACATGAGGTCCACTCAATGTATTTCTCTTTACTCTGGTGTATTCGTAGCATTGGCTATTCTCCAATGGCTTCAAAACTTGAATTTGTATGTGTGAAGGGTATATGTACATGTGTGTGGTATGTGTATATTACTAAACTCAGGTTTGGTGCCGCTTGTTGCCCAAGACACAAAAATTCAAGAGGCAAGAGTTGGTGAGGAGAAACGGTATTTAATTTAATTTAATTTTTATTCTGGATGCTGGCAGCCAGGGAACATGGTGCACTGCTGTCCTGAGAAATGCCATCTTCCATGAGCTGACGATAATTAAGGACTTTTATAGGCACATATTATAGGTTGGGAAGAACAAAGAGAAGCAGCGGAGTCAGGCAGGTCTGAGGGCTGATGGTTTGAGAAATCACTTCCCTGGGTCTGGTCCATTTGAAGGTAACGTTATCTCCAAACTTGACTATGTGGCCAGGGTGACTGACATCAGGGGCTTTATGTATCACCAGTAAAAACTGCACAGTAGTTGCAAAATGTATTCAGGCACCTGGATGCCTGAGGACTAAGGATTTACTGTTTTTGGTTAGTGCTCTGCTGATTAATTGGAGTAACAAAGTATGAATAACCTTGAGCGAGGGAACAAAGCAGTCATTGAATCAAACAGTGAGGGGGAGAAATACTGGGAAAACAGAAACTACAGGATAAATCAAGTTGTAGGATGACTAAGCTATGAATCTCTTAAGTTTCACCCTTACGTGTGTGTGTGTGTGTGTGTGTACGTGTGTGTGCACTGCATTCTTTTTGTTGAGAGGGCCTAAAAGCAATTATCAGCCAATGGCAAGGAGCACACATAGCATGCATATATTGTTTTCTAAATGCCACTCTCATAAAAAGAAACAGGGATCCTTGGAAAATGCCTTATTTTATATGCAGGACAGAGGTAATAATAGATGCTTGGTAAAATATAAGAAAATATAAGAGCTTGGTACATCTTATGCCAATAATAATAATAATAATAATAATAATAATAATAATAGAGCTTGTGAAAAGGACATAGGAGTTGACTTATGTCTCTCTGGCCAATAAGAAGAGGTAATAGGCCAGGAGAGATGTTATGGGCTGAATATTTGTGTCCCCTCCTAAATTCATATGTTGGAGCCCTAACCCCCTATTTGGAATTGGGCCTTTAGGAGGTGATTAGGTGCAGATGAAGTCACGAGGGTGGGCCCTTATAAGAAGAGGCATGAGAGAACGCTCTCCATCTCCATCTCCATCTCCATCTCCGTCTCCATCTCCATCTCTACCTCACTGCTCTCTCTCTCTCTTCCTCCCCTCCACAAGTGCACATAAAGAGGCCATGTGAGCACACAGTGAGATGGTGGCCATGGACAAGTAAATAGGAGAGGTCTCGGAATGAAACCTACCTTAATGGCACCTTGATCTTGGAATTGTAGTCTCCAGGACTGAGAGAAATAAATTTCTATTATTTTTTAAAAGATTTTATTGGGTAATTGGGGGAGAGAACAGCGTTGAGGAATCGGGGAAGGGGAACAGACAAGTTGCTGTCCTTTTGTTCTTCAGCCTAGTTGTGGAGGACATCACTTCACTGGCCCATGTTGGTATTGTGATCATTGAGCTCTTCCCAGGTGAGGCAGATTGGTTGCCGGCCATTGGACAGCTGCTCACAGCAGCTCACACCGGCTGCTGGCCACTCCCGCTGGCTGCCAGCCACTCACGGTAGCTCACGGCAGCCCACTACAGCCCCAGTGCAGCCTATGCCATCACCAGTGACTCACGGCAGCCCAACTCCAAATCAAGCTGTTGTTCACTATCTTAGCTATAGAGGGTGCAGCATCACTGGCCCATGTGGGATCTGAACCGGTGGCCCAGCTGCTCAGAGCTCTCGTTCCCAAGCCAACTCTTAACCAATGAGCCACTTTGCTGGCCCCCATAAATTTCTATTGTTTAAGCTGCCTAGTCTATGGTGTTTTGTTATAGTAGCCTGAGCAAACTAATACAGGAGACAATTGAGCATCAAAATAAATAAAGATTAAGATGAAATAGGAGTCCATGAGATATAAATAAATTAATGAATAAATAATGAGAGAAAAGGAAAAGCCATTTCTTACAGTGAATGCCAATCAATAAATGTAGAAGGAATGGTGGTGGTAGAGCCATGTCTTGCCAGCATAATAGTAACATTCAGGTAAGAATGATCAATGGATGGAAGTTTTGTGGTTGGTAGTCACGTAAGGTAGTCTTGTAGCAGTAACCTGCAGCTGGGAAAAACAGCCTTGAGCCACATCCTGCCCCTCTGCCCCCAATAAGAAACAATAAGCAGACAGAACCAAAATCGCAGGAGAGATAAGCAGACCCAGGGAAAGTTCCTAAAGTCACTTATGCACATTAGTTAAAAGTCCTGTCCTATAGTTAACTTTTCCTCATTATCATAGTAAAAAATACTCCCCTAGGGGGAAATTTAAGAAGCCAGTGAGATGCAACGCATGTAGTAGCATACAGGTACACTGCACAGGAGCAGTGTAGAACCCACCTCAACATACTTTAGCGAGGGAAAAAGGAAACAGGAAAGGGTGGCCTCCAACCCCAGGAGCCTGTAAACCCACCATGCCTGTAAGACTCGGGGAGCCACATCTGTTCCCATTCGGAGTGTGCATCAAGCATTCACTTCAATAAAACTTTCTCTCTGCAAAACTGGTTTGGCCACTCTCTTGATTTGTATCCTAGAAGGGGCAAGGACCTCTGCGCCAGTAACAGTTTGATGAAGGAGGGAATATCTACTTAGTCTTGAAATATTTCCCCACAAAATAGTTCATTAATTACAAATGGAAAAAAGGAAATTTGCAGTGGAAAACCTGGTTAAACAAATGATGAACTAAATGCATCATGCCATCCTGGATTAGATCCTGAATCTAAGAAAAAAAACTAAGAAGGACATTAATGATACAAATGACAAAATTTGAATATGGACTGTGTTTTAGTTAATAATATTGTGTCAAGGTTGAATTTCCAGCTTTCATCTTGTACTGTGATCATGTAAGAGGTATTTTTATTTTCAAGTATTTAAGGGGTAGTAAAGCCTAGTGTCTGCAACTTATTTTCAAATGGTTCAGGAATAAAACAAGTACATGTTACACATATAGAGACAGAATGTGAGAAAGCATGTGCACGTGAGATAAAGTAAATGGGGCAAAATGTTTAAAATGGTAAATTTGATAGAGAATTTATAGGAGCTCTTTGTCTATTATACTTTTCTGCAAGTTTGAAATTATATAAAAATTTAAAGGTTAACAAAAGATAATATCTCAACAAAGCAGAAAAAAACATAAAAAAATTCCTTCTTGTCCAAAAAATATATCTATCTGAAAGTTCATAGTTCAAAGGCTCTGTTGAATGACCCAGTATCACCAGAATGCCCTCCTGGATTTCTCCCACCCTATTGTCCAAGGAGGGATTTCCTCCTTTTGCACAGCCTGAGCCATTACACATGGGTTCCTGTCAAGCATGTACAGTTGAGTCTTCATGTTTAACTGCCACTTGGGCTGGAGCCATCCTTGGAACCTTGAGGCAGGAGGCTTGCAGCCCCAGGAAGCAGCAATTGGCCTAATACGAGCAGCACCTGTGGACTGTGGGAGGACTAGGACTAACTAGGTTTTCAGGCTCTCTGATCCACCAAGAACTCTGGAAAGGGAGCCCCTGGGAGTGTCCGCGTCACTATGAGCAAAGAAAGAAAGAACTTTATTCTGTTGGATGAATGATTATAAGCTCCTGCAGAATGCCTCAGGCAGGTATGTAAGGCCCAGGTCCTCAGTTATTTTTCTATTAACTTACCATTAGTAACCCAAGTATGTCCTTTGAATATAATAGTGTTTGTACTCATAGCTGGGTTGCAGGGCTCCTGCTTTCAAATGAGTATGTATTTTTTAAAGGCAAGTATGCTGTCTTGTTTCAATAAGTTCCACTATAATTACATGTAATATAAAAGTATCATAATTAAGACCAATGAAATCTCTGTTGATTGGATTTGAAGAAATATATTTTCCAAGTATATCAAGTTCAGTTATATGAGAATTTGTGATATTGCCTCGTATGGTAAGGATGCAAGACGTTCTAATTTTTCATTAGCAATAAAAATATTCAAAATTGTATAATTAGTTTTTTTAGAGCATATCCTTTCTAAGGTACTCAAAAATTTTGCGTATTTCCTGGTAGGTGTTGATTTTGATACAAAAGAGTCACTAGTCTATGAAGACTGCTACCTTCACACAGATCACATGGCTGGTAGGGTCTTTGTATTCTCCCTACATTTAGTCAAGAACTCTGATAGTTCCACTGCAGTCCTAATGCTGGTATCATCTGGGGTTTTTAGATCCACATTATTATTTATCAACAGTATTTTGAACTTAACCATGAATTACTAGTTATGTTGCCACTATTCTTGTGTCCTGTGTTTCCGTCTTTCTTGAATTCAGTTTTTATTTTGTACTACAGAGCATCCTAGAGGAAGTCTTTCAGAAAAGGCTGTGTATGGTAAACTTTCTACCTCTTTGCCTGTCCAAGAGTGTATTTAGTTTGCTTGTACACAGGATTCTCATTTGCCAGCCCCAGAACTTGCTGGGGAGTGATAGTACTAATCATCCTCGTAACTGGGTCATCTTTCTGGGAATGTACGTTAATGTTGTCACATTAATACGTGGTGTGCATGTACATAATCTTTACCAGAAAGATATTTCACAGATGGGCATAGAGTAGAATTTCAATGCCTACATTAACATTTAAATTAATTCCTAAGTAAGTTTGGAATAGTGACCTTTCTTGATCAAGTCAATAAAACTGTTTTTGCCTGGAGAGAATTAATGATTTCTCCAATTACTTGATTTGAACCTAGGAAGCAGTCTACTCCTGCCCATTTAATGTGTTTTAAATTGAGCCAGCCACTTCACATTGTCTAAGAGTTTTGTGAAAATCCAGGGCTATATATTTTGGTAACATTTCCAGTTGTTTACTCTTTTCTTTGGTAGTAAATTATTTTTTATGACTTTTTAAATAATCTTATGTTAAGATTTACTGTCATGTATTTTTCTTATATCCTTATTTAGATTAATTTTTTCTACATTTGCATTTTATGTCTGTGTTTTACTTTCTATTTTCTAGTATCAGGGATGAAAAGGATGCCCAGGGCTTGAACTTCGATGTAACCGAAGAAGTGGAGTCTTTAAGAAGTTCCAGCTTGGTTATAGGAACAAGTGTGAATGTCAGTCATGGTCCAGGAAGGCTCGTAGAACGGCAAAAAGAAGTAAAGCCAAAAATGATAATGTTGCTAAATGATGTTAATTTATCGAGGTGTCAACCTACAAAAGTCTTTTCATAAGAAATCAGCCCTGTTTTTTGTTTTTTTTTTAAAGGGGGGGGTAGCTGTCATGATGATAAATATAAGTATGAGCCTGCTCATGTGAGTCTTTAATACTGTCTCCAAATTTAATGAAAAATAATATATTTTGACAATCAATTTTTCTATTTACTATTCAAGAAAAGTAATAATTCTAAGCACCTCCCTACGTTTTTCTGGATGCAATTTAAAATGTAAATATAAGATGGAATGAAAACTTGCATGATTTTGTAGAAAACTCTGGGAGCAATGGAGCGATTTGATAAATGGGACATGTCATCTACACTTAAGTTGGAGTCGGCTCTGGACAGAGCGAATTTCCAGACAGGTCCTCCCAGAGGTTTCTCCGGTCACTCTAGACTGGTAAGCTCGAATGATAAAAATGCTTACTGTGAATTTACACATGGTGGATTTCAATGCCTACAACTCAATGCCTATGTCTCTTTCTATGACATAAAATTTAGATTCCCTCCAAAACGAATAGAATTCTTCTATGAAATGAAAAGTCAAGAAAATTTGAAAGTGGTTACTTACTTTTAACATATGTACTTCCAACAGGCTTTAACTGATTCCAGTATCTCCACAAAATGGTATCAATAATACTGAAAACTGATACATCTGTGAATAAAGTTTCTGTTATTTTCTCCTTATTTGCAAAATTTTTATCAATTCACAAGTACCAGCCCAAAATCCTCTTGTAAGGAATATCTTGTATACATAAAAAAAATAATTTTTTAAAAAAGATTTTCATTAAAGTGTAGCTAACGAACAATATTATATTAGCTTCAGGTGTACATAATAGTTACTCAACAGTACCCATCTGATGTTATACAGAGTTATTGCCATATTATTGATTATATTCCCTATGCTAAAAAAAGTGATCAACATGATCAGTCCAGCAACCATCTGACACCATACCATGCTATCACAATATTATTGACTATATGTCCTATGCTGTATATTACATCCCCAAGACTTATTTGTTTTATACCTGTAACTTTGAACCTCTTATTATTCTTTACCTTTTCATTCCCTTTTTAATTTTTCAATTTGAGTTGACATTCAATATTATTTTATATTAGTTTCAAGTGTACAGCACAGTAGTTAGACATTTATATAATTTAAGAAGTGATCCCCCTGACTAGTACCCACCTGGCACTATACATAGTTATTACCATATTATTGATTATACTCTCTATACCTTACATTCCCATGATTATTTGCTACTACAAATTTGTATTAATTAATCACTTTATGTTTTTCACCCTGCCCCTGACCCCCTCCCATCTATCACCCTGATAGATCTAGTATCCATCTGACACTATACATAGTTATTAGAATATTACTGACTATATTCCTTATGCTATACCCTGCATCCCCATGACTACTATGTAACAACCAATTTGTACTTCTTAAGCCCTTCCCCTTTTCGCCTGCCCCCAACACTCCTCCCACCTGTCAACCATCAAAATGTTCTCTGTATCTATGAGTTTGTTTCTGTTTCATTTGTTTATTTTGTTCTTTAGATTCCACTTATATTTAAAATTTTATGACATTTGTCTTTCACTGTCTGACTTAGTACACTCAGCACAATATTCTCTAGGTCCATCCATGTTGTCGCAGATGACAAGATTTTGTTCTTTTGTACAGCTGAGTAATATTCTATTATATATATGTACCACTTCTTCTTTATCCACTCGTGCATTTGGGGACACCCAGGTTGCTTTCATGTCTTGGCTTATGTAAATAATGCTGCAATGAACATATGGATGAGCACATCCCCTTGAAGTAGCATTTTGGATTTGTTCGAATAAATACCCAGAAGTGGGATTACTGGGTCCTTCTTTGGGTCTCTTGTTATAGTCTTTGTTTTAAAGTCTATTTTGTCTTGTGTAAGTATTGCTACTCCAGCTTCTTGTTTGCTTGTTTGCTTGTTTCCATTTTCATGAAATATCTTTTTCCATCCCTTTACTTTCAGTTTGTGTGTGTCTTTCGATCTGAAGTGAGTCTCTTGTAGGCAGCATATGCAAAGGTCTTGTTTTCTTATTGATCCAGCTCCCCTATCTTTTGATTGGAGCATTTAATCTATTTACATTGAAAGTAATGGTTGATAAGTATATAGTTATTGTCATTTTATTATTCATATTTTTTATCTTTTTTTTCATCTTAAAGAAGCTTCTCTAAAATTACTTGTAATAGTGGTTTGGTGGTGATGAACTCCTTTAGCTTTTTCTTGCTTGGGAAGCTCTTTATTTGTCCTTCAATTCTAAATGATAGCTTTGCTGTTTAGAGTAATCTTGGTTGTAGGTCCTTGCTTTTGCTCACTTTTAATATTTCTTGCCAGTCCCTTCTGGCCTACAATGTTTCTGTTGAGAAATCAGCTGATAGTCCAATGGGGGCTCCCTTATAGGTAACTAACTGCTTTTCTCTTGCTGCCCTTAAGATTCTCTCTTTGCATTTAACCTTTGGCATTTAAATTATAATGTGTCTTGGTGTTGGCTTCTTTGGATTCATCGTGTTTGGGACTCTCTGTGCTTCCTGGGCTTGTAAATCTATTTCCTTCACCAGGTTAGGGAACTTTTCTGTCATTATTTCTTTAAATAGGTTTTCAATTCCTTGCTCTCTCTCTTCTCTTTCTGGTACCCCTGTAGTGCAAATGTTACTGCTCTTAAGGTTCTCCCAGAGGCCCTTTAAACTATCCTCATTTTGTTTTCAATTCTTTTTTTCTTTTTTCTTTCCTTATTGGATGTTTTCTGCTACCTTGCCTACTAAATTACTGATTTGATTGTCTGCTTCACCTAATCTGCTGATTCCCTGTGATGTAGTCTTCATTTCTGTTATTGTACTCTTTATTTCTGACTGGTTCTTTTTTTATGTTTCCTATCTCTTTGTTGAAGTTCTCACTGAGATCATTGAGCATCCTTATAACCAGTGTTTGGAACTATGCATCTGGTAGATTGCTTGTCTCCATTTTGTTTAATTCTTTTTCTGGAGCTTTGTTCTGTTGTTTTATTGAGTTGTTGGAAAAGTCATGACGCATTTTTGCAATGAAAAACACAGAAAAAATACGTCATGACTTTACTGACAACCTAATATTTGGGACATATTTCTTTGTCTCCCCAATTTTGGCTGCTTCCCTGTGTTTGTTTCTATGTATTAGGTAGATCTGCTATTTCTTCTAATCTTAGTAGAGTGGTCTTATATAGTAGGTGTGCTGTGGGGCTCAGTGGTGCAGTCTTCCTGGTCACTTGAGCTGCACAGTCCAGATGTGTCCCTTGGATGGGTTTTGTGTGCCCTCCTCTTGTAGTTGAACCTTGGTTGATAATTGCCCATCAATGGGAGGGACTGACCCTTGGGCTTACTGGTTATGAGGACTCACTGTGACTACCGTGGAGGAGCTGTGGTGCAGGGGCTGACCCTACAGAGCAGGACCTGCCTCAGCAAGACCCTGGTGCCTGCCCAATCTTCCCTTTGAGTGTGTTTCTCTTGGAGGCACCTGGGTGATGCTTCAGCTCCTTTCAAAGCTTGCCACTGGGGGTGCCAGCCCCAGGGCCACCTAGGAGGGACCCCACTGTAGCTCAAGTTCAGCCTTAGCCAGTGCCCCATCTGGGGCCACCCAGTAAGAGCAACAAAGAAATTGTTGGTGGTGTCACCTGTGCCATGCTTGGAAGTGCCTTGAGAGGCTAAGCTGTGAACCAAGGTCAGCCACTAGTGCCGGGCTTAGGGTTGTCCAGTCAGAGAGGTACAGGACATGCTCAAGCCAGATGCTGCTTGTCTGGGTTCCGTGAACCTTTGAGAGACCCCAGGAAAGCCTGCAGCATGAGCTAAGGCAGGCAGTTTGTATGAAAAAGCACTGGAAGCAGATTGGGTGTGCCCAAAAGTTAGGTGGGGTAGGATCTCAAATCACCAGGGCATGGCAAATGAGTGCATTCACCAGCTTTATGGAGACTGAGGTATGGCAGCTGCCTACATCTGCACACCAGGAAGGGGAAAGGCTCAACAAAGAAACATGACCTCTGCCAGCTCCTCTGTCCAGGAGAAAGCTACCCCTTCATCCCCCATTCCAAAACTAGACAACTCAGTTCCCTTCCCGTATGTCCCTGCTGCCTCTCCAGCTGCTGCCCCAGCGCTGGAGTTCAGAGCCAGTGATCCTGAGTAAGTCTGTGTGCAGTCCCTTTAAGAGGAGCATCTGGGAATGCAGCCACCCTCAGTTTTATTCAGTCACAATCTCTGCTCATTTTCACAACCAGAAATTATGGGGACTTCTCTCCCCGGCACTGCAACACTGGGCTGGGGAGCCTGGTGTGGGGCTGGGACCCCTTGCTCCTTTGAGGGGTGTCTCCACAGTCAAGATATTCCTCCCAGTTTTTAATGGTCCATGCGGGTATGGGACCATTCCATTCTGCGTCTCTGACCCTCTTACCAGTCTCGAGGTGGCTTCCTCTGCATGTCCTTAGTTGTACGGCTTTGGTTCAACAAGATTTTAGGTGATTCAACGATATTTGTTTTGTAGTTTAGTTGTACTTTTGGGGTGGTCATGGGAGCACAGAATTTACCTATTGCATCATCTTAACAGGAAATCTGTAGGAAAAAATTTAAAAGAAAATAGCATGAGGTAAATTAAAAATTGTGGCCTATTGCTTATAGACTTTTAACTTCTGAAGGATCTACTAATGTTAATTTCCAAATAGTTTTAATTATATCACTTATACTGTATATTGCAGTATGTGTGTTTTTCTAAATTGCCTTTCTCCATTTTGTTTACTGGTTAGTGGAGCATTTTGTTCCATTCTTACCACACAAATAAGGCAAATTGAACACCAATAATGTGATGACAATATGATAATCATACAAATAGACAATAAACATAGCAAATGAATACATCAGTGTAGGTGAGATGGTGTCACATTGGGGAGAAAAATGGAAAAAAAGAATTCAGGCTAGGGTGAAATTATAAATATGACATCTGTTTCCTACATAGATGTGCTCCAAAAGAGTCATTTAATGTGATGAGAATAAATACAAACCTGTGAGGGCCACATTTTCTGCCTAAAGCTTAATTCACTTAACTGTAGTTATTAAAATTTGGATCAACTTTAATGGAAGCAGTTGAAGTACTTAAAGCCAAAAGCTTTATATGTTATAAATCACCTAGTTATAAGCATACTTTATTTAAAGGTAAAAAGGAAAAGACAGTTCTCGCTATGTGAATGATATAGTGTAAAGAGCTATCAAATAACATCTGTGTAGTCTTTCAAAATAAACATGCTATTTCATCTTAGGCTCAGGGCATCTCAGTTCACACATTTGTTCAAAAGCAGGCATGTGAATCAGATGGAAAATAACACAAATATTTATTTATATGCTCCATTATTTTGGTTCCCTATGAAACAAACTCTAATGTATTAATAATTGTCAAATTTCTTTTATTTGGAATGGTTTAAGTACATAATTTGGCTTAATTGAGGATTCTAGCCACATTAGCCCCACATTTTCAGTTATGTGGGATCCAATTATAGGTCAGTTGTCTCCAGCATCTAGAACTTAATGATATCTTCCTTTCTTTCTGCTTCTTTTAGTAAAACAAAAGCCAAACAGAAGTACCAGTCCAACCTGTGGTTAGAAATTGAACAGCTGAATAAGGGTGAGAAGCGCATACTAAAAGGGTATGGGGCTAATTGTTGCCTAAATCAGGACTTCTTCACTCTACTCCTATGGGTCTATTTGGCCACATGAGAGCCAGCTTTCCATGCAGGTGGGAGAATAGCTCTCATAATAAGCCAGCCTGGATTCCATAGTTAGTGTGTGTGTGTGTGTGTGTGTGTGTGTGTGCGCGCGCGCGCGCGCGTGTGTGTGTCTGTATATGTGTCTACTCTTTTTTGATATAATGTTCAAAAAGCCATTTTGCTTGGTTTTATTTTATTACAATTTAGAGATTTTTCTGTCATGGTAAAATAAAAATATTTTGCTTTAAGAGGAACTACCTTTGTTCAGTACCATGAGATATTTCATAAAAATGTTTTTTTAACAGATAAAAAATTTTTATTTCACACCTGTCACTTTTCCATTTTGAAATTCTGCCATGTGTTACAGCATCAGGCAGAGCCACTCTGGGGATGTGAAAGGCTGCTGTGTTCACACTGGCCAGGGTGGAGGGAATTTGTACCTGTGCGCAGAGCTGTGCGGGGCTGTAAGGTACAGCCAAGAAATGTCACAGGAGACTTATCAACTGCCAGTGGGATGCTCATGATCATCCTCCACTTTTGATTTGTGGACTGCCTGCCATTGTCAACTATGTATCAACCGCTTTTTTCTCTGTTAAGATTTTTTTTACTCTTTATTTATTTTTTATTTATTTGTTGTGAAATAAACATTTTTAAAATTAGTTTCAGCTGTACAACACAGTGCAATAGTTATAAGTTTTACCTCTCAAAGTGACAACACCCCTATTCCAATCTGCCGTCCCACTTCCCCCCCCCCATATCACACATATCTATTACAATTCCCTTGATTCCACTCCCGCACCATACTCCACGCCCCTTGACTATATATATATATATATATATATATATATATAT
>NW_017731882.1:28986-51183 GCF_001890085.2 Hipposideros armiger | reverse complement strand
TATATTCAATTATAGTTGACATACAATATTATACAACATCAGCTTCAGGTGTACAGTGCAGTGATCAAGCCTCTACCCCATCCATGAAGTGGTCTCCCTAACGAGACATGTGACCATCTAACACCCTACAAAAGATTTCCTGGACATTTTCTCACAAATCTGGAAGCTAGTAATAACTCACACTATTAAATACATGAATATCTTAAAATTTCTTTCATTATGAGGGTATTAATGACATGAGAATTTAAGAAAAAAATAAACTCTGAATGTTACCCTTTAAATGAACATATTTTCTTAATGGAGACCATTTGTTAATTACCTTCTTGCACATGTACGAGTGTGAGCCCCCTTTGCTTTTAATTCACAGTTTTGCAGCTCACATCAGATTGGATCCAAGTATAGTGGACCTGTACCAGCTGGCAAATATTTGGGAGGGCAGAGGGTAGGCTAATAAGGAACTCAGGATAGGTGAACTCCGGAAAGCAGTAGTTATTCAATAAATATTTGTGGGTTGACTTTTTCATGGACAACAGAAGAAACAATTAAAGAGAATTTGAGTATCCTTACAAAAATGAAAACCAATGTAGGTTCTAATTTGAGAGGTGTACAGAGATGCTGGATGTAGGAGAAGTGACCGTAGAGCATTCAGGTGGCAGTGGCTGGAGACGGGGGAATGCTCCAGCACAGAAGCCAAGGCCAGAGCACTGCTCATCACAGAACACCAGTGGGTGGGGTCCTTGGGATCCCAAAACAACAATTGTGGGAGTACTGATAGGCTTGACATTTTTTAGAAGCAACCTAAAAGAGAAAGACCATAGATTACCATAGTAGTTTATGAAGTTAACATTTTAACCTAGAGTTTTATTTTTACCATTATTTTCTCTCTAAATGCTGCAGAGCAATACCATCCTTCAGCAGCGTTATGTGACATTTCTGAGTACATTTTCAAATTGACCATTTAGCAATCATGTTAGTGATTTAGAACTGAAAAACTCACACTTCTGGCAACGTCAGTTATTAATGGTTTGTTCGTTAGAGAAAGTCTAAATTTGTGGTTGGTCTTTTCTGATATTTAAATAGAATTATAATAATTCTTTAAGACTTCATGCTGAATACCAGATACTTAAAGTTAGCACAATTGCTAGCTGATAAAGTTTGAAATTTATTTAAAATTCCTTTGAGGAATTTCTTTAAAATTCCTTGTAGTTGGACACTTTATTCTGTCTAATAAATAGCACCTTGATACTTTGATAAAAGTTTTAAGTGTAATTCATATTTGTCTTATACCTGCCTATGTTCTTATTACAGATAACTTAGGTTAAGAAGTGCATACCAGGTACCAGGGATGCGCAACTTGAAATTAAGTCCTGGAGTGAGGAGAAATTAGCATTAAAAAAGTAGCCGTTGTTGGCATAATCGTATTTCTTAAATCCCCTTGGGTCTTCATAAAATGTTTCAAGTTTTATTTAAATGTAATAATATTGGGGAAAAGAGAGCAGTGGTTTGACACACAGAAGTTAAATAATTCATAAAACGTAATTTATTTACGTAGTTTCATGATAAGTTTACCATAAATTTGATAAAAGTTGTCCATTCATTTGAGATGCAGGACGCTGAGATATATTAAATGTATTTATTATATAAGTAAATATAAACATATTTTGCTTTAAATATGTATAGATGATAAATCAGATTATCTCTGAAAAATATGGTCTGAGAACAATTTTAAATAGATTGATTGAAAAAGGCGTGAACGTTAGTTTCAAATTTGTTACCTTAAAAACTGTTTGCCATTGCCTTCCAGGTACAGTGCAACAAGATCCAAGTTCATCTTCGTTGGCACCTTTTAATACAACCACCAATGCTGTGGCTCAGTGTGAAGTAAGTACTAAGCTTCTCAAGTGACTTCAAAAGTCACTGGTGTTCTCTAAATAGCACTTTATTCTTGCCTTACAACTGTTTTATTATCATTCCATGTTAGGAGACTGAAGTCTTGACACAAGCACATAGGAGATAAACAGGTATTGGTGAAAAGTAAGGCTCCATGTTTATGTAAGTTGTAAATTAACCTGTATTAGAATTAAAATAACAAACAAAAGATTTTACATCGTGAACTATGACACATATACAGACAAGTGCATCAAACACCTGTGTGACCTCCATTCAGATGAGAACCATGGCTGCTGCCCTGGAAATGTGTCCTGCTTGGTCTCAAGCTCTCCCTTTCTGGTGGGAGCTACCCCACTGCTTATATTACTGACTTCCTCACTTTTTGTTATGTTTTTACACTTGATATATGCATCCCTAAACAACAGGATTTAAATTTGGAATACATGTAAGTGGAATCATATTGTATATGTTCTTTTGTGGCACAGCACTGAGTTTCTGAATTTCATCCATGTTGTTACATGCAGCAATAATAAGTTCAATTGTATTTCTGTAAAATGTTTAATTCTATTGTCAAGGAAGCTTTGGATATGTGTCTGGCTCCAGTCAGGAAGGTAGGAACTATATCAGTTATTTTAATTTTAATAGAGATATTTAATTCATTTTTTAAAAAACAGCTTTATAGGGGTGTAATTGATATACAAAAATCTATACATATTTAATGTATACAATTTGATGGATTTGAACATATATATATATATATATATATGCCTGTGAAACCATCACCACAATCAAGGTAATAGATATATCCATTACCTCCAAAAGTTTCCTTGTGATTCATTATTGTTGTAGGAACACTTAACATGAAATAAACTTTGTCAACAATTTTTTTAGTGCACAATATGATATTGTTAACTATAAGCAAATGTTGTAGAGCAGAGCTCTAGAACTTATTTATTTTGCATAACTGAAACTTTATACCTATTGATCAACATCTCCTCACTTCTCCCAACCCTGGCAACCACCATTCTATCCTCTTCTTCTGTGAGTTTGACTATTTTAGATTCCTCATATGAGGTCTCACAATTAAGTTCGTGAATTTGTGGCAAAAATGTTGCTAGCCTTTTTTGATATCAGAGGAATTATTCATTAATTGACTACAGCATCAATATACAGAAATCAATATACAATTCACCACATCAATATACATAAATCAAATGTATTTCTATATACCAACAAGAAATATTAGACAATTACCTTTTTAACAGACACCATTTATAATAGCATAAGAAATCAAGCATTTAGAAATAAATTTAACAGTAGCTAAAATATCTCTAGGAAGAGGTATTATAAAATTTAAAAAAGGACATTTGAAAAAGACTCAATATTATAAAGATGCTAATTCTTCCTTAACTCATTATATATCAATCCAAAAAAGATTCCATCAAAAGTGAAGTTTCAATATAACATATCAAGATTCAGTGGACAATGATATTTGCAACATGTACAATTAACAAAGGCTTATATCCAGAAATACACAAAGAACCCTAAAAATCCTTTAAAAAGATAGTCAACCCAGTGGGAGAGTGGCAAGAAACTTAACAAGTGATTCAAAAAGGGGAAATCTGAACAGACAATAAGCATATTAAAAGATCTAAACCTCACAAGATGCCACTACATAGTTAAAATTGTTAAAATAAAATGGTTAAAATTGACTGCAAAAGCAAGCTTTGGTGAGCATTTGGAGCAATGGGAACCTCATGTACTATAATTCCATTCCTAGAAGCACATCCTATAGGAATACTCGCACATTCTATGCCAAAAATTTGTACAATAATGTTCATAGCAGCTAAACAAGGAATGAACCCAAATGTTCATCAAATTGTGGAATGAATAAAGAAATTCCAGTATATTAAAATAATGAAATACTATATATCAACAAAAATGAATGAATTACAGCTCAATACCACGGATGAATCTCAACTGCATAATTTTGAGTGAAAAAAATTCAGGTATAAAAGAGAACACACTATGAGCAATTTAAACTACAGGTATGTCAGTCTCAGTATATTGACAGTGATGCTCTTGGCTAGGGAATGCCTGAGACACTCCCTTGTCAGAGTCTTATTACTTGTAGGGAGCCGCACAGAGATTTCCCAATCAAGGCCAATGTTGCGGCTAGACTGGCCCTTGTGGTTCTTATTATGACCACAGGATAGGCTTCTGCAAAAACCCGCAGGGAACTTTGATGTACAATATCTGTCACTCACTGGCCCTGGAGGGTACACGCATGCCGAGGGCCACACAGCAAAGTTGCAGGTAGAGAGGGTAGGAGGGAGCTCGGACCTAGGGCTCTGCCATTATTAAGATGAAAGGTGGGTATTTCGGCTTTTGTGGGCTCACTCTTTATTGTCTAATTTAAAATATAAGAGCAGGACTTAGGACATGAAAGGGAGAAGTGGGCTCACTCAAGTGGTCAGTTATCTAGGTCACCCAGACTTTCTGCAAAAGGGACCTTCATGGGTGGGAGCGGACCACTTCCTTATCTTGTTATACTAGTAGCTGCGTCATACTCGTAGAGCTGGCTGAATGTTGATTCAAGATGGACGTATTTTGAAATCAATATCTCTGCAATCAAAAGCTTAATGGCGGGCACTTACACTGCTTTAGTGTTTAGGGACACATACCTAATGTGATAAGTTGCTAAACAAACGCAAATGAGTGATTACTGTACCAAAAGTGATTTCACTTGGGGAGGAATGAGGTTGCAACTGGGACACACGAGGAGCTGCTGGCAGAGATCTATTTTTGATGGAGGCAGTACTTTCCTGGATGTTTGAATCATAATAATTAACATTATATATGTGATTTATGCCCTTATCTCTGTTTTCCCTAATACTCACACTGAAAAACAAGGTTCCAAAAAATAAAAAAATAAAAAAGGAGAGAGAGAGAGAGAAGTGATTTAAACAGAAGAGCTTGTGAAAAGGGAGTGGGGCGGGTGTGAATGGTGTGGCTGTGGTCACAGGTTGGGAGGTGGAGTCGGGAAGCAGCAGCTGGGGAAGGTGGAAAGACTTGAGATTCAGTGGTGCTGCAATGAGATCTGAGGCTCTCCCACAGTGTGGTTCAAGGCCCTTCCAGGGGATACATCTATTAACATTAGGTGACAGGCAGATATTACTGGTTTTTAAAATTCCAACCTTCAGCAATAGGCTTAATTATTTTATTGGGAGACTTACTGATTTCTAAAATATTAACCACATAGAAAATGATACCAAGGATTAATCCATAAGCAGACTTAAATTCTTCACCCCCCAAAAGCATCAGTTGAATATTATGAAGAGTGTATCATATTTCACAACACTGGTCACGTGAATTAACAGCGGAAGACACTATCTCTAACTTGAGAAAACACAGGGAATTTGGGGATTTAAGCCATATGTTTGATGCTGCCTTGAACTGAAAAGCTTAAGAAGTAATTTACTAAGCAGAGCTTTTTGCTTTGCACAGCATGAATTTTTGCTTTATTTGGCCTTACTCTCTCAAGAGAGTTTGTTCTGTTAGCCCAAGAACATGCTCAATCAAGCCCACAGGACTTTTTGTCAATGAGTGCTTTAGGCCATGTTACCCCTTCCATAATTTATACCAACTCCCCCAAATCCCTATATCCCCAACTACAATTGCTATCACCACCCAACCACTACTACCATCATCTTATGTATATTAAATATTAAGTGTAAAGACAATAGCAAAACACACTATTTTTATTCTTCAGTACTACATGAAACACTGTGCGTGCAATCCCAGGAGGCCTCCCCTCATCTTCTGATGGACACTCTTCTACATAGAAATTCTGGAGCTTCCTCTGCAGTTTGTTTAAGAACCATTATAACTTTGGAAATTACTAAATTATGCCCTATATGATCTTCCAAACTAAAGTTTAACAATTTCTTAATATAAAAGATGGTGACTCTAATTGTCAGTATTTTTATGCTTTAAAATGAGCAGGGGTTTGTGTTTGCACCGTAAGTCACAATATTGATTAATTTCTATTACTTTGTTTTTTAAAATTAAGTTTATTGTGGTGACTTTGGCTAGTAAAATTATATGGTCTCAAGTGTACAATTCTGTAATACATCATCTGTATATTGCATTGTGTGCTCACCACCCAGAGGCAGTTCTCCTTCCATCACCATATGTTTGACCCCCTTTTCCCTCTTCTACCACCCCCTCATCCCTTACCCTCTGGTAACCACTAAACTGTTTTCTGTGTCTATGAGTTTTTGCTTGTTTGTCTTGCTTTTTACTTTCAGTTTTATATCCCACATATGAGAGAAATTATATGGTTCTTGATTTTTTCTGACTTATTTTGCTTAGCATAATAATTTTGAGATCCATCCATGTTGTCACAAATGGTAATATTTCATCTTTTCTTATGGCTGAGTAATATTCTATTGTGTATATATACCACATCTTCTTTATCCAATCATCTCTCGAAGGATACCTTGGTTGTTTCTATGTCTTGTCCACTGTGTATAATGCTGCAATAAATACAGGGGTACATATATCTTTATGGATCATTGTTTTCAGATTTTTTTGGTAGATACCCAGAAGAGGGATTGCTGGGTCATATGGTAATTCTAGTCTTAATTTTTTGAGGAACCTCCATACTGTTTTTCATAGTGGCTATACCAGTTTACATTCCCAACAGCAGTGGATAAGGGTTCCTTTTTTTCCACAGCCTCTTCAACACTTGTTATTACTTGTCATGTAGATAATAGCCATTCTAACTGGTGTGAGGTGGTGTCTCATTCTGATTTTGATTTGCATTTCCCTAATAGCTAGTGAAGTTGAGCATCGTTTCATGTATCTGTTGGTGCTTGTATATCTTCTTGGGAGAAGTGTCTGTTGAGGTCCTCTGGCCATTTTTTAAATTGGATCATTTTGTTGTTGTTGTTGAGTTGTATGAATTCTTTATATATTTTGGATATTAGCCCCTTGTTGGAGATGTTGTTTGCAAATACACTCTGCCATTTGGTTGGTTGCCTCTTTGTTTTGTTAATAGTTTCTTTTGCTCTGTAGAAGCTTTTTATTAGTTTTATATAGTCCCATTCATTTATTTTTGCTTTTATTTCCCTTGCCTTTGAGGTCAAATTCATAAAATCCCTTCTAAACCCAAGGTCCATAAGTTTAGTACCTATGCTTTCTTCTATGCAATTTGTTGTTTCAGGTTTTATATTTAGGTCTTTGATCCGTTTTGAGTTATTTTTGGTGTATGGTGTCAGATAACAATCTAGTTTCATTCTTTTGCACATGGATTTCCACTTTCCCAGCACCACTTATTGAAGAGGCTTTCTTCTCTCCGTTGTATGTTTTTTTTGCTCTTTTGTTAAAAATTATTTGCCCACATATATGTGGGTTTATTGCTGGTTTCTCAATTCTGTTCCATTGGTCTGTATGTCTGTATTTCTGTCAATACCATGCTGTTTTCAATATTGTTGCTTTGTAGCATAATTTGAAGTCAGGGAGTGTGATACCTCCAGTCTTGTTCTTTATTTCTCAGGTTTGCTTTGGCTTTTCAGGGTCTTTTGTGATTTTATACAAATCTGATGTTTTTTGTTCTATTTCTTTAAAATAGGGAATTTTGATGGAGGTTACTTTAACGCTGTATATTGCTTTGGGTAACGTGGCCATTTTAACTATGTTTATTCTTCCAATTCATAAACATGGACTATCTTTCCATTTCTTTGTGTCTTCTTTACTTTTTTTAATAGTGTCTTGTAGTTTTCAGTAATTTTATTCCTAGGTATTTTATTCTTTTTGTTACAATTGAAAATAAGTTTTTCTTATTTATTTTTTTGAAATTTCATTGTTAGTTAATAGGAGCACAATGAATTTTTATACATTAATTTTGCATTCTGAAACTTTACTGTAGTTGTTTATTGTTTCTAGTAGTGTTTTGGTACTGAGTTTTAAAGGTTTTGTATATGAAGAATTATGTCATCTGCAGAAAGTGACAATTTGACTTTTTCATTCCCAATTTGGATGCCTTTTTTTTTTTTCTCATGCCTGATTGCTCTGGCTAGGACTTCCAATACTATGATGAATCACTGTGGTGAGAAGGGGCATCCCTGTCTTGTTACTGATCTTAGAGGAAAAGCTTTCAGTTTTTCACCGTTAAGTATATTAGCTGAGGTCTTATCATACATGGCTTTATTATGTTGAGATACTTCCCTTTTATACCCATTTTATTAAGTGTTTTAAACATAAGTGGGTATTGTATCTTGTCAAATGCTTTTTCTGTATCTATTGATATGATCATATGATTTTTATCATTTATTTTGTTTATTATTGATTTGCGTATGTTGAACCATCCTTGTGTCCCTGGAATGAACCCCAATTGATTGTGATGTATAATCTTTATAATGTATTGTTACATTCAATTTTCTAGTATTTTGTTTAGGATTTTTGTATTTGTATTCATCAGAGATATTGGTCTGTAGTATTCTTTTATTGTGTTATCCCTACCAGGTTTCAGTATCAGAGTAATGTTGTCCTTATAAAATGAGTTAGGAAGTATTGCCTCTTTGTCAGTTTTTTTCAAGAGTTTGAGAAAGAGAGGTATTAAATCACATTTGAATGGTAGAATTCACTAGTGAAGCTATGTGGTCCTGGACTTTTTGCTTTGGGGAAGGTTTTGGATGATTGTTTCAATTTCCTTACTGTTGATTGGCCTATTTAGATTTTCCAGTTCTTTGTTATTCAGTCTAGGCAGGTTATATGTTTCTAAGGACTTGTCCGTTTCCTTTAGGTTATTGAATTTGGTGGCATCTAGTCCTTCATAGTATTTTTGTATAATCCTTTGTATTTCTGTGGTATCTGCCATAGCTTCTTCTCTTTTATTTCTTATTTTGTTTATTTGCATCTTTTCTCTTTTTTCCTTAGTTAGTCTAGTCAGAGGTTTGTTAATTTTATTAACCTTTTCAAAAAACCAGCTTTTTGTTTCCTTATTTTTTCTGTCTTTTTGTTCTCTATTTCATTTAAATCTGCTCTATTTTTGTTGATTCCTTCCTTCTGAAGACTTTGGGTTTCATTTGTTCTTTTTCTAGTTTTTAAGATATAATGTTAGGTTGTTTATTTGGGACTTTTTTTTGTTTCTTGAGATGGATGTGTAATGATATAAATTTCCCTTTTATTACTACTTTCACAGCCTCTCAATAGTTTGGATATGTTGTATTTTCATTCTCATTTTTTTCTATGCATCTTTTGATCTCTCTTTTCTATGTATCTTTTGATCTTTTTTTTTTAATCCAGCCATTCTATAATAGCATGTGGTTTAATCTCCACTCATTTGTGTTTTTTCTGCTTTCTCTTTTGCAGTTGATCTCCACTTTTAAAGCATTGTGGTTGAATAATATGCTTGGTATGATTTCAGTCTTCTTTAATTTGTTGAGTCTAGTTTTGCATCCCAATATATGGTCCATCCTTGATGCTGTTCCATGTGCACTACAGAAGAATGTATAATTTGGTGTTATGGGATGAAAGGCTCTGTAAATGTCAATTATGTCCATTTGGTCTAATGTGTCATTTGGGGCCTACTATATTTGCTTATTGATTTTCTGTTTGGGTGATCTATTCATAGCTGTCAATGAGGTATTTAGGTCCCCTATTATAATTGTGTTATTGTCAGTTTCTTCCTTTAGTTTTGTTAGTAGTTGCTTTATACAGAGGGTGCCAAAAAATGTATACACATTTTAAGAAAGAAAAAATTTGTATTAAAATTGTAATACAATGAATGATGTTAGCATTTTTTGATTAATGCCATCTTTTGAGCGAATTTCATACTACACATTGCTATGTAATTCAATTCAACTTTGAAAAGTAATACATAAATAATATCTCAACGCTTTTGCTCTGATGGTCGGATACATCTGAATGAATATTTCCATTTGCTGACTGTGGATGGAATCTTCCAGAAAGGAAGTTTAGGAAAATAGATGTACATTTTTCTATATTTTTGTGTTTTTCAAGAATAAATAAGAATAGGACACTTTTATACATCAAATATGTCATTTATATACAAAGCAGCTCAAATTGTTATTATTAAATGAATAAAGTAGTCAAAATATCAACTTTTTGTTTTTTTGTGTGGATTTCTGACACATTTAAAAAAACTTGAAATCAATTACACAGTGAAAGAGTTAAAATGTGTCTACGTTTTTTTGGCATATTTTGGTATATATTGATATATATTGATAACTATTATGTCTTCTTGATGTATTATCCCCTTTATCATTGTGAAGTGTCCATCTTGGTCACTTGTTACTTCTTTATCTTGAAGTCTATTTCATCAGATATAAGTATAGCTATACCTGCTTTTTTTCTGGATGCCCTTTGTTTGGGGTATTCTTTTCCACCCTTTCACTTTGAGTCTACATTTGTCCTTGCAGCTAAGATGTGTCTTTTAAAGTCAGCATATGGTTGGGTTTTGTTTTTTGATCCAATCTGCTACTCTGTGTCCTTTTATTGGTGAGTTCAGACCACTTAAGTTTAGGGTGATTGTTGATATATGAGGATTTTTCTATAACCATTTTATCTTTTGTTTTCTGGTAGCTTGGTGTCTCCATTGTTTCTTTGCCCTAGTGTTTCTGCCTGTTATTTTGGTTTGGTGGTATTGTATTATTTTTTTCCCTTTTTTTAATGTTATGTGTCTCATGTGTGGATTTTTTTGTGTGTGGTTACTATTAAATTTATGTAAAAGAATGATTCATAAATACAGTAGTCCTTTTTCTTCTGCATGCATCTTATCTCCATTCCCCTTTGCATATTCAGACCTTTACCCCCTTCCCTTTTATGTTTTTGTTGTCGCAAATTATCCCTATTAATGCGGTAAGTTTATTTCCTAATTACAGTAACAATGTTCTTCTTCTCTTTTACTCTGTTATGTTTTTACCTTTTAAAACCTTTATGTTATATTTAAGCATATAGTGCCTTATTCTGAATAGGGGTCGCAATTTTCTGTTTCTATCCGTCTTTTAGTCATCTTACTCGTAGTTTTGTAATCTTCTGTTTTTTTTGTTTCAGGTGGAATAATCCACTTCAGTATTTCCTGTAATATAGGCCTTGTGGAAAATTTCCTCAGCTTCCGCATGTGTGGAAAGGTCTTATTTCTCTTTCATATATAAAGGGTAACTTTGCTGGATTCATTATTCTTGACTTTAATTTCTCTCTTTTAATAGTCTGAATATTTTATTTTTCTCCCTTTTAGCTTCTAGTGTTTCTGCTGAAAAATCTGATGACGATCTAGTGGGCTTTCCTTTATAAGTTACCACCTTCTTTTCCCTGACTGCCTTGTGAACCTTTTCTTTGTCATTAATTTTTGATAGTTTCAATATAATGTGCTTTGGAGAATGCCTTTCTGGATTGAGGTAATTAGAAGTTATTTTTGCCTTTTGGATTCAAGGATCCAGTTCTTTCCATAGGTTTGGGACGTTCTTGTCAACTATTTATTTGAGTAGGCTCTCTGTGCCCTTCTTTGTCTTCTCCTTCTGGTACACTCATTAATCTTATATTGCTCTTTCTGATGGAGTCAGATAGTTCTTATAGAGTTCTTTAATTTCTCTTAACTCTCAAGTCTCGCTCTTCTTTCATCTGCATCATTTCCAGATTTCTAACTTGTATATCACTGATTCTTTCCTTCATTTGGTCAGCTCTATTTCCTAAGCTTACTATTTCATTCTTCAGCTCTTTTATTTAGTTCTTCGGCTCCAGAATTTCTTTTTGATTTTTAAAAAAATTTTAAATCTCTTTGGTAAAGTATTTATTTTGTTTGTTGATTTTATATCTGAGTTCGTTAAACTGCCTGAGTTTTCTTGATCTTGTTGATTTTTTCAGAACTGCAGTTTTGAATTCTCTGTCATTTAAGTCACACATTTCGATGTCTTTAAATTTATTTTCTGGAGATTCTTCATTGACTTTCTGAGCTGCCTTGTTACCTTGGCTGTTCATGGTATTTGATGGATTATTTCTCCTTTTAGGCATTTATGGGAATGACCCCTGCAGCAGGTTTATATGAAGAGGTCTTTCTTTTGTTTTCCAGTAGGTGGCGCTGGAGCATTTTATTTCCTTTTGCTCTGTTCCAGCTTCTAGTGGTAGAAGATGCTTTGTATTTCCTGGTGAGGTGGGCGTCTCCTCTGTGACCAGATCTCCTTGGTCCCAGGGCACCACCCCTGTGGGAGAATGTGGTGGGCAATGGGGTTCTGAACCTCTAAAATCCCAGTGGTGTCCTTGCAGCTAGATATAGTACTGTGCTGCCTGAGGTGACCCAGGTACCCCCACTGGGATCTGTTGCAAAGGAGGTGTGGTGTGGTGGGAGAGGCGGCTGGTGTGTTTGTGTCTTTGTTCTTCTCTGAGTAATGGTGACTGTCAGACCTCAACTGCTTGGCCTCTGTATCTCCACCCTCGTCACTGGATTAGCCCCAGTGTGCATTTGCCACTCAGGGGCTGTGCCTCCAGTTCTCAGGCGTGTAGATAATCTGCTCTTTAACCCAATATTCACTGCTACAGTTTTTTTCTGGAGCCTGCTGCTAGCTCTGGGGAAGGTGCAGGGAGGCAAGCTCTGGGAGGATGGGGGAGGCAGCCATGCTCGGTGGCTTCGTTTTCTGCCTGCTAGACCACAGCTGTCGCACTCTGTATTTGGTCTTTGCTCCAATCACTGGGTTCAGCCGTATTGTATGCTGATCACTTAGGAAGGAATGCTCTGGGTCACAGACAGTGCACCTGCAGCCTTAATCTTCCCTTCTCCCGGGACTGTAGTGAGCTCTGGGCTGAGTCTGAGGCACTCGTCTCTGCTGGTTTTCCTTCCCTCCTCCCCTCTTTGACCCAATTCACCCACCTTCAGATGTTTTGATGCACAGGTCTCTCAGACATGTTTGTGTATTGTGCAGGGAATCTTTTGTTGAATCATAGCTATTTCAGTTGTTGTAACTTCAAGGAGAGAGATTAAGGAGACCCCTTGTGCCTCCATGCTTCTGACATTATTCCTCTTTTTTTTTTAAAGATTTTTTTTTATTGAGGAATTGGGGGGATGGGAACAGTGCTGGGGAGTTGGGGGAAGGGGAACAGACAAGTTGCTGTCGTTTTGTTCTTCAGTCTAGTTGTGGAGGATGTTGCTTCACTGGCCCAAGTTGGCACCATCATTGCGCTCTTCTCTGGCGAGGCAGATCAGTCGCCGGCTTCTGGACGGCCGCTCACTGCGGCTGCTGGCCGCTCACGCTGGCTGCTGGCCACACACGGTAGCCCATGGCAATCCACTGCCACAGGGACTGCAGCGCACGCCGTCGCCGGCGACTCATGGCAGCCCAGCTCCAGGTTGAGCTGTTGTTCAGCATCTCAGCTGCGGAGGGCAGTGTCACTGGCCCTCATATGTGGGATCCGAACCGGGGCCCTCTGGCATCCCAAGCGAGTTCTTAACCATCGCGCCACTCGGCCGGCCCCGACATTATTCCTCTTTTACTTTCATTTAATTCCAGTATAGGGAGGAAAACATTTTCTCTACTCTCTTTGGGTCTCTGGCTGGGCCTAATAATTAAACTGACAAAGACATATTAGTGGGACAAAAGCATACACATTTTATTTTTACACAAGAAAATGAAGACCTGAAGAAGTGAACAGAGTAGGAAGATTTTATACCCTTTAGACAAAGAAATAATAAGTTGGTGAAGAATTGACAATATGGAGGGATTGGCCTGTGGGTGAAGAAGAAAGGTAAGGGTTAGTGTAACAAGGTTTGTTTATACAGCCTTCTTGGCCCCAAATTCCCTGTCTCTGGAGATGAGAATGTCTTCCCTCCTCCTGGTCCAGGGAGGGCACTTTCACAGGGGAGGTTTTCTCCTGCTTTCAGGAGGGCAAAGGAGGGTCAGAGTGTCTTTCTTGCACTGGCTGTTTCTCAAGAACTTTGATTTAAAATAATCAGTATGCCAAAGTGGCATATTTTGTGATGACATATTCTGATCCCCTTCATCAGGTACCCTCAGGGACAGAATTACTTAGTTTGCATCCATTTCTTTATTATCCACTCTGGATGGAATCCACCTGCTCAATTTCCTTTGACATCATAATACATCCATAAGGACAACTGGGCAATAGACTGACTGCTGAGAAGAGAGTGCCTCATCTTCACAAATGCCGCTCCCTTCTTTCTCAGTGGTAGGGGCAGAACAGCTTTGCCCACTACTGTAGCATTATGTCCACAGCCTTGCCTGTTGAGATACTTGTAATAAAAATACTGAAATTTTAGTTTTGTTATTAAGAAATATTGTATTGTTGATGACTTACGTTAAGAACCATGAATTCTATACATTGATCTCTTGGATTTTTGTTTTTCTAGACTGATCCAGTTGAAAACTCATTTGAACAGAATCTCGAGATCAAGTTTTACATCAGTTCTGGGTCCACATCTCCATCCTCACACAGTGGAGATGAAGCACACTCAGTTAATATGGCTCACTGGGCTATCTGTGCTCCCTAACTATTGACTTATAACCAAACAAATGGAGAATGAATCCCATTCACAAACAGAGTGATGCTTCCCTTCTAACCAAATACATTGCTTAGCTAGGCACAGTCTATTAGAAAATATTAAGTTTAACTGATAGCATGGGAAGATTTGAAACTCAAATGGGAAAACTGTTCCTGGAAATCAATGAAAAACATTCTTCCTGCACTTGAACAGGAGCTTAATTATGGTGTCTACTATGAAGCAAGGATTTAAAACAGCAGACAGCACAGTTATGTGAATAATGAAATGGTTGCTGTAACGTGGTGCAAGCCACAAAGGGACTGATCTGGAAGGGACAATTCTCTTGTTGTATGCATTGCTTTAATTAACATTAAGAAGTCATGATATAATAGGACCATTTTATATAATCACATCATAATAACAAATCTATTGTGTATATTTAATAAGGTATGAAATATATTCATAACTATATTTACTAATATTAGAGGTAATATTATATCTTCTACATAATGGTATATAAAACAGCTCTTTATTAGCCCTTCATGTTAATCAGAGAGCGTGATCCTCTGCAAAAGAAAATATTTCTTCCAGAAATCAAAGGGTTTCATGTTTCTCAGCTCACATTCTTCATCTTCATAAATGCCATTCCCTTCCTCCTCTGCAGCTTGCTCACTCAGGCACGGGTTGGGTTCTTTGCTGCCCACTCAAATCCTGCAGGCTTTGCGAAGAGTTCTGACAGAGACATGTAGTTTAGTTCGGAAAACCTCAGTGTGGCTTATAGCCAGGCCAGTCCTTATTTTCAAATTCTGCTCAGAGCCCCTGAAATTTTGATAGCAATTTTATTTTATACTATTGTTTTAAAATTTTAATAATGAAATATTTTCCATCATAAAGGAAGGTATAAGAAATAATGTAACACAAACTCATATACTACTATGCACAAATTTAGCGAAACAATGCCATTTTTTATTCAGATAAAATACAGTTAAGGTGATACTGAAACAGTTGAACCCATCTAATTGCGTTCTTCTCCCTCCTGCGAGGTTACTGGATATTCTGAAATGGTGTGTATTCTTCCTGTTCACGCTCTTATACTTTTTGTCCTTTGCATGCATCGTTAAAGTACATAGGACTGCTTGGTCTGTTTAAAACACACAAGTATTATCCCTCTTGTTTTGCAACTGATTTTTTAATACTATTTAGTAATGTTGAGATAGTTAATTCATTTGAATTACTGTGTAGTACTCCTGTGTATAAATATACTTAGATTTACATAACCATGCTCCTTTTGATGGACATTTGGGTTGATTTTCTTTTTCACTATTATACTTTCTTTACTACAATGAGCATGTTGGGACCTGTTTGCTTACATATGGGAGAGTTTTTTGGTTATTGGTAGTAGAAATGCATATTTTCAAGGTAAATTTTTGCCAACAGGGTTGTTTAATTTTTTGGAACAATCACAATTTTACAGAAATATTGCAAGCACAGTATAAATGTATTTTTCCTAGACTATTTGAATGTTGCCTTCACCTCTAATACTTTAGTGTGTATTTCTTACAAATAAGAATATCCCCCAACATATGTACACACAATAAAACCGTCATCATTAACCCTGATGCATTAGTACCATCTAATCCTCAAATGCCATTCAAGTCTCACCAATTGTGCCCATGTGTCAACTATAGCAAAAGGATCTCTTTAAAAATTGTGCTTTATATTTGGTTGTCATATTTCTTTAGTCTCTTTCCATCTGGAACAGTTTCTCAGTATTTCTTTGGTTTCATGACCTTGTGACTCTTGAAAGTCACAGGTCAGTGTAGATTAGAATGGCCCTCATTAAAAAAAATGTTTCTTTATGGCTCAATTTAGGTTATGCATCTTTGGCAAGAGTATCACAGAATGATGCCATGGTTTTCTAATTGTATTCTATCAGGTGGCACCTGATTTTGATTTATTCCATTACTGAAGATTTTTTTTGACCACTGCTCTTAGGTAGGATTTTCCAGGTCCCTTTATTCCTTTGTAATTAATAAGTATTTTGTAGTGAGGTACTTTGAAACTATTTAAGTATCCTATTCCTCACCAAACTTTTAATTTATTTATACCCATATGGACTCATGGTTTCTTACTTTAATAATGCCTAATAATCCATTATTGTCATTATTCTGATGTTTAAATGCAGATGTGGCCTGTGTAAACCTCTTAGGGTTTGCTACTGTGTCTTTTTGACATGTCTCCATCATACTTTGAGCACCTTCCTATCTGGCAAAACAAAATGCATCGCTTCATCTGTATTGCCCAAACCCTGGATTCAGCTCCTCCTTCCTTCCTTCTTTCCTTCCTTCCTTCCTTCCTTCCTTCCTTCCTTCCTTCCTTCCTTCCTCCCTCCCCGACCCCCTCTCTCCCTTTCTTTTTTTTTTATTAGTTTCAGGTGTGCAGAACAATGTAATAGACATTTATACCCCTCACAAAGTGATAACCTCCCCTCCCCCAGCCATTCCTTCAAAGAACACTGATAGCTTTTAGTGGAGAATCGTATTTAGAAGTCTAGATCTGGGTGTTAGGTGTATTCATTGTTATTTGGGTGTCACTATCCCAGGCCCTTTTATTGAACACAGCTAGAGATAAGAAATTTGTCAGTCTATATAAAGCTATCTGTTTATCTATCTATCTATCTATCTATCTATCTATCTATCTATCATCCATTTATGAAAACTATGAGTTCATACCCACATAGATGCCTCTGATTCCAAACTAACATCACAGGGTTCATTCTAGCTTTTTCCCTTTCCATATTTGTAACTACCTCCTGTGACAGTGAGAAACTTGCCTTTCATTACTCTCAATATGATTACTAATATGATCAATTCTATTCTCTCTAATCAGTCTCCCATCTCTGCAGCTAATTCATCCCTTCTTCAACTACCTGGACTCGGTGTCTGAACCCTAGGTTACCCTCCATGTGCACACTCTTTTCAGAATGCCTGGGCAATAGAGTTTTCAAAAGTTATTTTCTACTTCTAGCAGCATGTGAGTCCTCATTTCCTTATATCCATGTAAACACTTTCTGATGCTAGACACTTGAAATTTTGTAATTGTAATAGGTATGAATTAGTATTTAATTATTGCTTTCATTTTTTCATGCAGAGCTTTTTTTTTAACAAAAAGCTTTTGTAGTTGCTTTTGGATGAGAAGTTTTTTAATACTAATATAGTAAAATTCATCAGTCTTTTCTTTTAATGACTGTGCTTTTGAATTAAATCAATTTCTATTCTATATTTGTATCCTAAAAGTTCCTAAAAGATTTAAAGTTTGCTTTTTACATTTAGGCCCTTAAATCAACAGGAAATTAAAATTTTGTTTACTGTGAATTAGGATTATAACTTTTGCCACCATTATAGTTAGTTGTTCTAGTCTAATCCATCTACTAGTCTATCATTTCCCTAATAATTTGTAATGTCACTGTCACATACCAGCTTTATTTATTTATTTATTTATTCATATTGTGATAAGATATACATAATATAAAAGTTTCCATTTAATCACTTTTTAGTGCACAGTTCGGGGACATAAGTTACACACATGATGTTGTGCAAATATCACAGTATTTATTTTTCAAACTTTTCCATTTCCCCAAATAGAAATTCTACCCCCATTAAACAAGTACCCTCTATTCCCTCTCCCCTTAGCCCCAGGTAACCTTTAATCTACATTCACCTCCTTGGTTAAGTTTAGTCCTAAGTATATATTTTTCTATTTCATGCTATTTTAAGTGGAACTGTTTTACTAATTTCCATTTTATGTTATTCATTGTTAGTGTCTAGAAATGCAATTTACTTTTATGTATTGATTTTGTATTCCAGAACTTCACTACATTCATTAACTCTCATTAATTTTTGGAGAATCATTAGAGTTTTCTACATATATGATCATGTCATCTGTGAAAAATATATCCTCTTTCCAGGCAAATTTTATAATAATATTGCCTATTTCTATAAAAATTTATAGCACTGGTATTTTTGATAGGAACTGCATTAAACCTATATATTAACCTAGAGAGAATTAGCATCTTTATTGTGTTGTCTTCCAATCCATAAACTCAGTGTTCAGTACATGTGTCCATTTATCAGGTCT
Organism: Hipposideros armiger; assembly: GCF_001890085.2. Lineage (NCBI taxonomy): Eukaryota > Metazoa > Chordata > Mammalia > Chiroptera > Hipposideridae > Hipposideros > Hipposideros armiger. The sequence continues at coordinate 32,639 of NW_017731882.1, read as the reverse complement.
ATTTTATTTCTTTCATTAACATTTTTTGGTTTTCAGAATTCAAGTCTTGTACATGTTTTGTGAGATTTACATTTAATATTTCATTTTTTAGCAATTGTAAATGGCATTATATTTTTATTTTAATTTCCAAGTATTAGTTGCTTGTATCATTGAAGTACAATTGATTTTTGTATGTTGATCTTGTAACTTCAGAAACTGCCAAACTTGTTTATTAGTTCTAGGAACTTTCTCTCTCTCTCTCTCTCTCTCTCTCTCTCTCTCTCTCTCTCTCTCTCTCTCAATCTCTCTCTCTCTTCCTGTAGGTTCCTTGGAATTTTCTCATGTCATCTGAAAATAGATACAGTTTTATTTATTCCTTTCCAATCTGTATGACTTATATTTCCTTTTCTTTCCCTCTTACCCTGGGCAAACTTGCAGTACTATGTTGTGTAGCAGTGACAAGAGTGGTCATCCTTCTTCTGTACCCCTACATTCAATCTTTCATCATAAGATATGCATAAGATGTCAGCTGTGGATTCTTTGTACATATTCTCATCAAGCTGAGGAAGTTCACCTCTGTTCCTAGTTTTTATCATAAACAGATGTTAAATTTTGTCAATTTTTTTCTGCATTAACGTGTATAAGCATGAGATTTTATCCCTAACTTGTTAATATGATGGGTGATATTGATTGATTATCAACTATTAAGCTACTCTTTTTCCCTGGAATAAACACTATTTCAGCCTAATGTGTACTTCTTTGTATATATTGATGAATTCTATTTGCAAATATATTGAGTTTTGCACTTATATTACTGGAGGATATTGGTCAGTCATGTTCTTTTTTTTGTACTGTGTCTGATTTGGGCATCAAAGTAATACTGGATTCATAGAATATGATAAGAAATATTTCTTTCTCTTCTATTTTCTGTAATAGATTATGGAGAATTGTTGATAATTCTTCTTTACACATTTGTTAGAATTTTCCAGTAAAAGCACTCTGGAGATTTCTTTTTGAGTGTTTTATAATTACAAATTTAGTTTTCTTAATAGATAACAGGGTATTCAAATTATTTCATATTGGGTGAGTTGTGGTAGTTTGTACTTTTGGAAAAATTGGTCCATTTCATCTAATATATTACATTAAAGATATATAATTTACTACTCTACTGGTGTAAACTTTTTACCAGATCAAGTAAAGAAACTTCACCTCCATTTATACCTTTACTCTTCCCCTTTATATTTGTGTTATGTATTTGCTCTACATGCACCAAGAAACATATTAGACAGTATTAATGTTATAATTTTTTATTCAACCATCCAACATAATTTAGAAAATTCAAGAGAAGGAAAATCTATCATTTACCCATATTTTCACTCTTACTACATTCTTTCTTCACTTCAATTCCTTCTTATATCATTTCCTTTCTGTGCAAAGTATTTACTTTAGCCATTCTAGGTATATTGGAGACAAATCCTCTTAGTCTTTTCATCTGAGAATGTGTTGATTTTTCCATCATTAAAAAAAACCCTGATATACACTTTATTTTCAAAAGTAGGTTTAGGTTTACAGAAAAATTGAGTGGCAAGTACATGTAGTTCTCATTTACCTCCTTAAGTCTCCACCCCAGTTTCTTTTAGTATTAACAATTTATAGTAGTGTGCTACATTTTTTACAGTTGATGAGCCATTATTATTGCTCTTTTTTTTTTTTTTTTTTAGCTGAGCCATCCTGCTACCTGTTGGCAGCTCAGCGGCTGCTCAGCTCGGGCTGGACTCGAACTGCTGTNGCGGCTGCTCAGCTCGGGCTGGACTCGAACTGCTGTTGCTCAGAGCTCAAACTCTTGAGCGAGCTCTTAACCAACTGAGCCACTCAGCCGGCCCTGATGAGCCATTATTATTAACTAAAGTCCATAGTTTAGATGAAGGTTCACATTTTGTGTTGTACATTCTATAGATGCACAACTGGGAAAATGACAAATAGATAATGACATGTACCCACCATTATTGTATCATATAGTAGTTTCACCGCCCTAAATACCCATGTGCTCTATTTATTCCCTCTTTCCTCTCCTCCTGAACCCCAGGAAACCACTGATTTTTTAACTGCCTCCATCGTTTTGTTTTTCCTACTGTGTCATATAGTTGCAATCATACAGACTTTTCAGATTGGTTTCTTTCATTTAGCAATATTCATTTAAGTTTCTGCCATCTTTTAATGGCTTGATATTTATTTCTTTTTTTACTGAATAATATTCCATTTATGTATGTGCCATGCTTTATTTATCTATTCACTTACTGAAGGACATTTTGGTTGCTTCCAAATTTTGTCAATTATGAATAAAACTGCTATAAACACCCATGTACAGTATTTTGTGTGGAGATAAGTTTTTATTTTATTTGAGTGAATTCCAAGGAGTATGACGGCTATATCATATAGTAAGAGTGTACTTAGTTGTGTAAGGAACTTCCAAACTGCCTTCCAAAGTGGCTGTACCATTTTGCATCCCCAGCAATAAATGAGAGTTCTTGTTGCTCCATATCCTTGCCAGTATTTGGCATTGTCAGTGTTTTGGATTTTAGCCACTTTGAGAGCTTATAGTAGTATTTCATTAATTTAATTTGCATTTTTCTGATAACATATGATAGGAAACATCTTTTCCTATGCTTATTTGCTATCTATATATTTTCTCTGATGAGATGTCTGTTCAGATTTTTTAGTCCATTTTTAAATTGGGCTTTCTTATTTTTTATTTTTATTTTTAGTTTCAGGTGTACAAAACAATGCAGTAGTTATCTTTTTCACCCTGCACAAAGTGACAACCCCTTTCCCCCATCCATGGCTCCCCCACCCCCGATATCATACATATCTATTACAATTACATTGACTCCATTCCCACACTATACTCGACATCCCGTGACTATATGTATATAAAATTATAGTTGACATACAATATTATTCAACATCAGCTTCAGATATACAGTGCAACAGTCAGGCCTCTACACTGTCTATAAAGTGATCTCCCTAACAAGATATGAGTCCATCTGGACCCCTAAAAAATATTTACAACATTATTGATTATATTCCCCAGGCTGTCTTTTCTATCCCTGAGGCCATATTGTAGTTACCAATTTATATTGTTTCGTCCCTTCTCCTTCTCTTTCATCCCCACCCCCTACCAACTAGCAACCATCAGCTTTTCCTCTGTGTCTCTGAGACTATTTCTGTTTACATTCTCATTTATTCAGCTCTTTAGATTCCACATATAAGTGAGATCACATGGTATGTGTCTTTCTCTGACTGACTTATTTCACTTAGTGTAATGTTCTGTAGGTCCAACCATATCATGGCAAGTGGTACAATTTCCTTCTTCTTTATAGCTGAGTAATACTCCATTGTGTAAATGTATCACAGTTTCTTAATCCAGTCGTCTACCGATGGGCATTTCGGTTGTTTCCAAGTCTTGGCTATTGTGAATAGCGTTGCAATGAACATAGGGATGCATGTATTTCTTCGAATTAGTGTCTTGGTTTTCCTGGATAAATCCCTAAGAGTGGAATTGCTGGGTCATAAGGTAGTTCCATTTCCAGTTTTTTGGAAATACCTCCATACTGATTTCCATAATGGCTGCACCAATCTGCAGTCCCACCAACAGTGCACCAGGGTTCCCTTTT
>NW_017731882.1:12847-28101 GCF_001890085.2 Hipposideros armiger | reverse complement strand
CATTGAATCTATATATTGCTTTAGACAATATGGACATTTTAACTATATTAATTCTTCCTATCCATGAGCATGGTAGGTGTTTCCATTTATTTGTATCTTCTTTTATGTCTTTCTTCAGTGTCTCATAATTTTCTGAGTACAGGTCTTCTACTTCTTTGGTTAAATTTATTCCTAAGTATTTTATAGTTCTTGAAGCAGTTGTAAATGGAACTGTTTTCTTAATTTCTCCTTCCGATAGTTTATTATATTAAAATTATATTATATTAAAAATCCTCTGGAGGGGACTTTTATGTGCACGTGTGAGGGAAAGGGTATATGGGAAATCTATGTACCGTCCCCTCAATTTTTCTGTGAACGTTAAACTATTCTAAAAATCATCTTAGTGAAAAATCAGTTTCCAATATTTTATTACTATTATACAGAAATATAATTAATTTTTGTGCTAACTTTGTCATGTGACCTTACCAAACTCACTTAATAGTTCAGATTTTTTTCTTTGACACATCTTGGAATTTTCTATGTGGACAATCACATCATCTGTCAATAGGACAGTTTTGTTTCTTTCTTTCTAATCTGTATGTCTATTATTTCTTATTCTGTTGGTTGCACTGGCTAGAACTTTCCCTTAGATGTTGGATAGGAGAAGTGGTAGTGGGTATTCTTACCTTATTTCCTTATTCTTAGAAGAAAGCATTTGGTTTTTCATCATTAATGATAATGTTTGCCTTTTTTTTAAGATTTTATTTTTTTTATTGGGGAATTGGGGGATGGGAACAATGCTGGGGAATTGGGGGAATGGGAACAGACAAGTTGCTGTCCTTTTGTTACTCAGTCTAGTTGGGGAGGATGGTGCTTCACTGGCCCAAGTTGGCACCATCATTGCGCTCCTCCTGGGTGAGGCAGACCAGTCGTCAGCTTCTGGATGGCCACTCACTGCGGCTGCTGGCTGCTCACGCTGGCTGCTGGCCACACACGGCAGCCCATGGCAACCCACTGCCACAGGGGCCGCAGCCTACTCCATTGCCGGCGACCCACGGCAGCCCAGCTCCAGGTTGAGCTGCTGTACAGCATCTTAGCTGAGGAGGGCAGTGTCACTGGCCCTCATATGTGGGATCTGAACTGGGGCCCTCTGGCATCCCAAGCCAGCTCTCAACCATCGTGCCACTCGGCCGGCCCTTTTTTTTCTTTTTTGTAGATGCCCTTTATCAGGTTAAGGAAGTCCCTTCTATCCTATTCTGTTCAGAGTTTTGTCATTAACAATTGTTGAATTTTGTCAAATGCTTTTACTGCAATATTATTATGTTGTTATTCTTCTTTAGACTGAAGGTAGTCTCTCTTTAAATAAAAGTACAATTGGGACTAAGTCATCAATAAATGTAATCTAAGGTTCCTAAGAGGGAACTTTTGTTATATTCATTTTTATAAATTCATATGAAAAGTCTATGCATTGAGATGCATAGTAAATAGAGCAGTAAAATATGTTGGTAAATTTGGTAAATGTCCTGAATCTCCTGCATTTACTACCAATTTCTTCATGTATGTTTTCTCCATGGTATTTATGGAAGGATAGTCTTCAAATCTGTATACTTGTGATACGCTCTGCTTAACTGTGTAGCATCTTCACTCAAACTTTATTCCTCAGTAGCATCCATTAGCATCCAGTTCTTTCAATTTCAAAAATTAATTTCTACTAGGTCCCAGGAAAGAAAAGTTTCATATCATGGAGACAGCTAAATTTTATATAATATTGAAGTCTAATTTCATAAAGACAATCTAAATTACCTGAAAATTTTAGATTATTACTAATGATCTCACAAAATCTTTCTGAACCCTCTAAATTGATGTTAATATATACCTACATATTTACAGTCATAAAATCACTTCTATACTTATAAAACCGACCGCTCAATGAATCTCTTGAAAATTCTGGTCATATATGTATTTATTGAAAGTCTCTTTCAAATATATTTGTGATTAATATTATCCTGTTAATGTAGTCTACATGCTATGAGACACATTTTAAAATATCCAAATTGAAATAAATTATATGAAATATACATATATTTTGTTTGTGAAAACTGCAAGCATATACTTAAATCACTTAAAATATATTTCAACACTGTGAAAATTTTAGCTTTACTGTGTTTTTGTCTATTAACTAGTATAATTATTTTGCCTTACTTGAGGAATTATTTAAGCCTTATAATTTTGTAGAGAAGTATAACTTGCTTTTATTTATTTTTATCTTTGATTCAGGTCGTAGATTCTGTTCATCTCCCAGTTCACACACCAACAATACAGAGAAAGGAACATCACAGCAGACTCCTCTTTCCAACTAAGGTACTTCATTTAGTTGTCAATTTAGCAGGTTCCTTAAAAAGTGACAATAAATTGATTTTGCTTTCAAACCCTTTCCTTCCTTCCTTCCTTCCTTCCTTCCTTCCTTCCTTCCTTCCTTCCTTCCTTCTTTTCTCCTCCTTCACCTCCTCCTCCTCCTTCTCCTCTTCCTCCTCCTCCTCCTCCTTCTTCTTCTTTTCACAATCTCTCCTCTCTTTCCCTCTCTTCCTCCCTCTCTCTCCCTTTCTTCTTTTGTTTGTTTCTTCCTTCCATTTTTTCCTGAAGACCTTGTGTTAAGCATAGTAGATTTAAAAATGCACACATTTCTGCTTTCTAATGAAACTCACTAAACCCACTGATGAGAGAAAAAGAGTAGGTAAATAAGACAACATAATTTTGGAAGATGAAAGTCTGCGTGAGGAGTTAGGAGAACTTGGAAATCTGAATGTCAAGTGCTTAGACAAGGCATGCCCAAAAGTCACAAGACAATCCATATTTCAGCAGTCTGAAAGGTCTCAGGGATTAGAGACATCAGGTTCCTTAGGAGACAGTGCTGAAAAGAGGAGACTAAGCTCAAAGTCTGAATAAGGAGCAGGTAGCTCTTGTACAGACAGTGCAGGATAGCAGGTCTGTCCACGTTGCAGATGAAGAAACAGAGACACAAAGGAGGTGAGAAAATTTGCTAACTAGTATTTGGAGAAACCAGATTTTGTTATAATTTACATATTACTACTTTATGACAATAATTTTGAGATGAGAGGCATGATCCAGAAATGGAAAATCCATAGTAATTTCCAACTTGTTGCTACTTCTTTGAAGACACTTGCAGTTATTAGGTTTCAGTTAGAGATTTCAGGATGTCATCTGTCTTGGAGGTGTGATACAGCCTGCTTCATAGGATTTTATCAATTACTGAGGCAGATTATTTTTTACTGATAGTAGAAAATGAAACATATAATTTTCTATAAAGATAAAAATTTGAAATTATTTTTTTCTTTCCATAGAAGGTATGAAAACCATATTATTTATTGTTACCCCTCTCAAATAAGCATATGTATACATAGGCAATTCTTACTCCATCCATTATTAAGAAATCATTTGAGGAATTCATCAACCTAGAAAGCATCTTTTCGCTTAACATAATAATCTCAGACAGAAAAAGCCAAGAACTATATGATTTCACTGATTAGTGGGATATAAAACTAAAAACAACAAAGGAACAAGACAAACAAATAAAGAAACAAAAACTCATAGACACAGACAGTCTAGTGGTTACCAGAGGGTAAGGGAGTAAGAAGGTGGTAGTTAAGGGTAAACAGGGTCAAATATATGGCGAAGGAAGGAGAACTGACTCTGGGTGGTAAACACGCAATGTGATATATAGTTGATGTATTACAGAATTGTACACTTAAAACCTATGTAACTTTACTAACCATTGTTACCTTAATAAACTTTAATTAAAAAAAGAAAAAGAAAAAACCTATCTATTGAAATGTTCAGGATAGATCAGCCATAATAAAGGCCAAGCTTTATTTGTTTGGTTCCAAAAGTACTAATGAACTTTTGATCACCGCTGAAATAATTCTTCCCCTTCTTCTTCTTCTTCTTCTTCTTCTTCTTCTTCTTCTTCTTCTTCTTCTTCTTCTTCTTCTTCTTCTTCTTCTTCTTCTTCTTCTTNTCCTCCTCCTCCTCCTCCTCCTCCTCTTGCTCAAGGTTTTCCAATTATGAAGTAATTAAGAGGCAAGAATCTTAAATGTTGGTGAGAAAAAAGGGAGTGGCTTTTCTTTGTATATAAAATGATGTTTTGAACCAGGTGGATAGAAGGAATCACCAGAATCATTTTTTCAAAGTTATATAACATTCAATGTGTGTTTGGTCTCTTTGTTTTGTAGAATAAGACCCACCGGTTCTTCCTCACGTCCTTTACTGATCCGACCAAGTGTCACCAGTGCACGTCTTTGATGGTGGGTTTGATAAGACAAGGCTGCGTCTGTGACGGTAAGATTCCAGGGAGGGCTATGTGAAGTCACAGCCGTAACCTTTATACTAAGTGTCTTAGTCTGCTCTGGCTGCCATAACAAAGTACATAGACTGGATGGCTTCTAAACACCGACATTTATTTCTCACAGCTCTGGGGCTGGAATTCTGAGATCAGGATGCCGGCATGGTCAGGTACTGGGGAGAGCTTTCTTCTGGGCTGTAGATGGCCATCATCTCGCTGTGTCCTCACATGGTAGAAGGGGTGAGGGTGCGCTCTGGAGTCTCTTATAAGGGTACTAATCCCATTCATGGGCACCCCTCATGACCCAACCACTTCCCAAAGGCCCAACTCCTCACACTGTTACATTGGAAATAGGATTTCAACACATGAATTTTGGTGGGACACAAACATTCAGATCATTGCGATAAGTTATTAAGCAGAGATTTGTTCTCTTTGAATTGTAGAAACATGATAGTAAACTGATCACTTTACTAAAAAATCTCTCTGAATCAGTTTCATATTGGGAAGACTGGACCACTGGTTACTGGGAACATTTATTTACGGAGACCTTGGCTCTGCGCAATGCAAAGAGCCTCATCCCTCACAGCCTATGTGAATGGATACCCTGCAGGCAGGGCCACATTTACGAAGAAAATGCACTTAAATATATTTTGTTCCCTGTAGCGCTAACAGAGTGTGAAGACCAAATTCCCTGGGTTATGTGACAGGAAAATGGAATGCCATTTTTGAGTTGTAATTGTTTTTATTTTACTCATTGAGTTTATGGTAAATATTGTTGAAAAAATAGGATCTATTTTTGGAAGTAGCAAACAGTGGGACACTGCGCTGCACTCACACCTCACTCCTCATCTTGGGGCACAGACTATGTATGTGTTGATTTCCTTCGCCAGTCCTGCCGAGTGCTCCTGGGGGCACAGCACCAAGCAGGACAACTTTCTTGCCCTTAGCGCTGTGACGCTCAGGTCGCCTTAACCATAAACACGTCCTAGTGCATTAAACAAATGGGATTTAAAATGGGAATTAGGTGCTTAAAAAACCTCTCAGGGGCCAAGAGGCAGGCTCCAAGCTGAGCTCCCAGGAGCATTGCCTGCTCCTGGCATCACTTGGCCTCTGCTGAGCCTGGGACAGCTGCCATCAGTGTTACAAGAAGGCGACCAATTAGAAGCTGCCACCGCTGCTGTAGCCCCCAGAACCTGTTAGTACTGCTGAGATCAGGAAAGACTCTGCTGCTGTATAGCCTGCAGAGTCAGGACACTGCCTGCAGAATGGAGAAGGCTCCCACTGCAGTGGTGATCTCATACTCCTGTCAGAATCCATGCCGGTAAAACAGATGCTCTGCACCCTGTGTCTCTCCCAGCGTGGTTCAACTTAGTCTCACAAAAAGTCATGTCAGTAACGGAAATTAAATCAGTTCCAAAACTTAGTTGCAAGGGAGTCTGGGAATTGTAGTTTTGTAATGGGGGGGGGCCAAGGGAGTAAAACCACTGCATCCGCCACAACCATATCTCTTTATTTCCTTCAAAAAGCATGTGGGTTCTCGGGCCGGCCAAGTGGCGCGATGGTTAAGAACTGGCTTGGGACAGCAGAGGGCCCCGGTTCGGATCCCGGCTCGGATCCCACATATGAGGGCCAGTGACACTGCCCTCTACAGCTAAGATGCTGAACAACAGCTCAACCTGGAGCTGGGCTGCCAAGAGTCGCCTGCGATGGCGTAGGCTGCAGCCAATGAGTTGCCATGGGCTACCGTATGTAGCCAGCAGCCAGCGTGAGTGGCCAGCAGCCGCAGTGAGCGGCCATCCAGAAGCCGGCGACTGATCTGCCTCGCCCGGGAAGAGCGCAATGATGGTGCCAACTTGGGCCAGTGAAGCAACGTCCTCCACAACTAGACTGAAGAACAAAACGACAGCAACTTGTCTGTTCCCCTTCCCCCAATTCCCCAGCAATGTTCCCGTCCCCCAATCCCCCAATTTAAAAAAAAATCTTTTTTTTTTTAAAAAAAGCATGTGGGTTCTCATGTCACACAACCTGTGTAGAAAAAGCTCCAAGAGCTTGTCCAGTGCCTTCTCAACAGAAGAACAGTATCCTCTGTCTAGACCCACAGAAAGCCCTGGGAACAGCCTATGAAGGCCATGTCTGGGTAAGAGTCAGTATTTTGGAAGGCAGCTCTGCCAGTATTAGGTGGCTGGATTTATTGTGATGATCATTTCTTTAGATATATAAATGTTGAATAACTATTGTGTACACCTGAAATTAATATGATATCGTATGTTAGCTATATTTTAATGAAACTCTTTAAAGAAAAGAATCAATATTTTGGATTTAAACAAAGTGCTTTTGGGGGGGTGGGTACCCTAATCTTTATTAAAGAAAAAAAAACTGTACATCTTTCACATAACCATATTCTCTGAAAAGGCTGTTCTCCTTGGAGTCCAGTGTATCCATTCACTGGGCATGGGGGAGATTCTGAGATGGGCACACTCTCTCAGATCTCCCAACTTGGTCTCATCAGCCAGGCAGCATCAGTAGCTGGCACATCATCAGACACACTCATGGAACTCAGAGATGTGCTCAGCCATGATTCTGCTTTGGAGCTAACAGCATCCTTCATGTTTAATCTCTTTGTGACTGTACCCTGACAGGCTATGGCAATGCCTGCTTTGACCTTTTGATCAACTTTTACCAGAATCATAAACTTCTTCTGCCTTTTCCTTTTTTGCTGTTTTCTTCACTTAAAATTGACATTAAATATGATTTTATATTAATTTCAGGGGTACAGCATAATGGTTTGACACAAATAATTTGGAGTGATCCCCCCAATAAGCCTAGTACCCACCTGGCATCATACATAGTTATTACAACATTATTGATTATATTCCCTATGTTGTATTTTTACATCCCTGTGACTATTTTGTAGCTATCAATTTATAATTTTTTTTATTAGTTTCAGTTGTAAAACCAACATAATGATTAGACATTTACACCCCTATAAAATGATAACCCCAACAAGTTGACTATTCCTCTGATACCATACATAACTATCACAATACCATTGATTATATTCCCTATGCTGTAGTTTATATCCCGTGATTATGTATATATATATATATATATATTTAATTATAGTTGACATTCAATATTATTTATATTAGTTTCATGTGTACAGCACAGTGGTTAGGGTTTATATAATCTATGATGCGATTGCCCTGGTAAGTTCAATACCCATCTGACACCCTACATAGTCTTTACAACATTATTGATTATATTCCCCATACTGTATTTCAAATCTCCATAACTATTTTGTGACTACCAATTTGTACTTCCTAATCCCTTCACCTTTCCCTATCCTTGAACCCCCTCCCATCTAGCAACTCTCAGTTTGTTTTTTGTATTTATGAGTCTATTTCTGTTTTGTTTGCTCATTTATTCTGTAGTTTAGGTTCCACATATAAGTGAGATCATATGGTATTTGTCTTTCTCAGTCTGACTTATTTCACTTAGCATAATACCCTCTAGGTCCATCCATTTGTTGCACATGCTAAGATTTCATTCTTTTTTATGGCAGAGTCATGCTCCATTTTGGAAATGTATCACACTTTCTTTATCCAATTGTCTATGGATGGACATTTCAGTTGTTTCTATATCTTGGCTATTGTGAATAGTACTGCCATAAACATAGAGGTGCATATGTTTTTTCAAATTAGTGTTTTGGATATCTTTGACTAAATACCCAGGAGTGGAATTGCTGGGTCATAAAGTACTTTTATTTTTATTTTTTTGAGGAAATGCCATAGCATTTTCCATAGTAGGTGCACCAATTTGCAGTCCCTCCAATAGTGCATGAGGGTTCCCTTTTTCCCACATCTTCACCAACACTTGTTGTTTGTTGATTTATTGATGATAGCCATTTTGACAGGAGTGAGGTGGTATCTTATTGTGGTTTTAATTTGCATTTCTCTAATGATTGGTGACGTTGAGCATCTTTTCATATATCTATTGTTCACCTGTATGTCTTCCTTGGGTCTTCTGCCTACTTTTTAATTGGATTGCTTGGGATTTTTTGGTGTTGAGTTGTACAAGTTTTTTTTCTTTAATAAATTTTGGATATTAACCCCTTATCAGATGTATCATTGACCAATATCTTCTCCCAATTAGTAGAATGTCTTTCTGTTTTGTCAATGGTTTCCTTTGCTTTGAGAAAACTTTTTAGTTTGATATAGTCCCATTTGTTTATTTTTTTCTTTTGTTTTTCTTGCCCAAGGAGACATATCAGTGAAAATATTACTAAGGGCAATGTGTGAGAGTTTACTTCCTATATTTTCTTCTAGGAGTTTTATGGTTTCGGGTATTACATTTAAGTCTTTAATCCATTTTGAGTTTATTCTTGTATATGTGGTAAGAAGGTGTCCAGTTTCAATTTTTTTGCATGTATCAGTCCAGTTTCCCCAGCACCATTTATTAAATAGACTGTCTTTACCCTATGTAAATTCTTGCTTCCTTTGTCATACATTAAATGGCATGGGTTTATTTCTGGGATCTCTATTCTGTTCCATTGATCTATGTGTCTGTTTTTATGCCAATCCCATGGTATTTTGATTATTATAAACTTGTAGTACAATTTGACACCAGGAAATGTGATACCTCTAGCTTTATTCTTCTTCCTCAGGATTGCCATGGCTATTTGGGGTCTTTTACGGTTCCATATAAATTTTAAGATTATTTGTTACAGTTTTGTGAAAAATGCCATTGGTATTTTGATAGGGATTTCATTGCATCTATAGGTTGTTTTGGGTAGTATGGACATTTTAACTATATTAATTCTTTGTATCCATGAGCATGGTATATGTTTCCATTTATTTGTATCTTCTTTAATTTCTCTCTTCAATGTCTTATAATTTTCTGAGTACATGTCTTTTACTTCTTTGGTTAAATTTATTCCTAGGTATTTTATTGTTTTTGAAACAATTGTAAGTGGGATTGATTTCTTGATTTCTTCTTCTGATAGTTTATTATTGGTGTATACAAATGCAACTGATTTCTGAATATTAATTTTGTATCCTGCTACTTTGCTAAATTCATTTGTCAATTCTAATAGTTTTTTTATGGAATCTTTGGGGTTCTTTATATATATTGGGTTGTTGGAAAAGTCATGATGTATTTTTTTTCTGTGTTTTTTGTTGCAAAAATGCATCATGACTTTTCTGACAACCCAATAGTATCATGTCATTTGCAGCTAATGACAATTTTATTCTTCCTTTCCCATTTGGATGCCTTTTATTTCTTTTTCTTGTCTGATTGCTGTGGCTAGAACTTCCAGAACTATGTTGAATAAAAGTGGTGAAAGTGGACATCCTTGTCTTGTTCTTGATCTTAAGGGGAATCTTTTAGCTTTTCCTCATTGAGTATGATATTAGCTGTGAGTTTGTCACATATGGCCTTTGTTATGTTGAGGTATGTTCCCTCTATTTCCACTTTGCTTAGAGGTTTTATCATAAACGAATCCAGGATTTTGTCAAATGCTTTTTCTGCATCTATTGATATGACTATATGATTTTTATTTTTCATTTTGTTTATGTGCTGTGTCACTTCAATTGATTTGCAGATATTGAATCAACCTTGCATGCCAGGAATGAATCACACTTAATTGTGGTGTATGATCTTTCTAATGTATTGCTGAATTTGGTTTGCTAATATTTTGTTGAGGATTTTGCATCTATGTTCATTAGGGATATTGACCTATAATTTTATGTCCTTTTCTTTTTTGTAATGTCTTTGTCTGGTTTTGGAGTCAGGGTAGTGGTGGCTTCATTGGAAACCTTCCATCCTCTTGGGGTTTTTGGGATAGTATCGGGAGAATAGGTGTTAATTCTTTTTTGAATATTTGGTAAAATTCACCTGTGAAACCATCTGGTCTAAGACTTTTGCTTTTTGGGAGCTTTTTGATTACTGATTCAATTTCATTGGTAGTAATTAGTCTGTTCAGATTTTTTGTTTCTTTTTGATTCAGACTTGGAAGATTGTAAGCTTCTAGGAACTTATTTATTTTGTCCAGATTGTCTGATTTGTTGGCGTAGAGTTGCTTGTAGTATTTTCTTAAAATTTTTGTTGTGTTGCTGTGGTACTTGTTGTCACTTCTCTTTTATATCTGATTTTATTTATTAGGGTTATCTCTCTTTTTTCCTTGACGAATCTGGTTAAAGGTTTGTCAATTTTGTTTAACTTTTCAAGAAACACAGCTCTTGGTTTCATTGGTCTTTTGTATTGTTTTTTTGTAGTCTCTATTTCACTTACTTCTGCTCTGATCTTTATCATTTACATTCCTGTTCTCACTTAGGGCTTTATTTGCTGTTCTTTTTCCATTTCCTTTAGATGTAAAGTTAGACTGTTTATTTCAGGTTTTTCTTGTTTCTCTGGGTAGGCCTGCATTGCTATGAATTTCCCTCTTAGGACTGCTTTCACTGTGTTCCATAGATTTGGGGTCATTATGTTTCATTTTTGCTTGTCTCAAGGTATCTTTGGATTTCTTTCTTGATCTCATTGTTGACCCACTCGCTATTTAGTAACATGTTATTCAGCCTCCATGTATTTTTGTGTTTTCCAGTATTTTTCTTGTAATTGACCTCTAATATCATAGCACTGTGGTCAGAGAAGATGCTTAAAATTATTTCACTCTTTTTAAATTTATTGAGACTTGTTTTGTGGCCTAACATGTGGTCTATTTTGGAAAATGTTCCATGTGCACTTGAAAGAATGTATATTCTACTACTTTGGGGTGAAATGCTCTAAAAATATCAATGAAATCCATCTGGTATAGCGTGTTATTTAAGACTGCTGTTTCCATGTTGATCTTTTGTCTGGAACATTTGTCCATTTGTGTCAATGGGGTTTTAAATTCCCCTACTATGATTGTATTACTATTGATCTCTCTCTCTTTATGTTGGTCAATATTTGCTTTATATATTCAGATGCTCCTATGTTGGGTGCATAAATATTTACAAGGGTTATAGCTTTTTGTAGGATTGATTCCTTTATCATTACGTAATGTCCTTCTTTGTCTCTTATTATAGCCTTTGTTTTAAAGTCTATTTTGTCTGATATAAATATGGCTACCCCAGAATTTTTCTCATTTCTTTTCGCATGAAATAACTTTTTCCATCCCTTTACTTTCAGTCTATGTGTGTCTTTTAATCTGAGGTAGGTCTCTTGTAGACAGCACATTTATGGGTCTTATTTTTCTTTATCCATTTAACTACCCTATATCTTTTGATTGAAGCATGTAATCCATTTACATTTAAAATGATTATTGATAAGTGTATTGTTATTGCCATTTTATTATTCATCTTTATGTTTTTTCTCCCTTCTTATTCTTAAAAAATACTTCTAATATTTATTGTTATTACTGATGTTGCAGAACTAAAAGGGGTTCATTTGACTGTGCTATCAAAGCCAAGCAGGACATGAATAGGGATTTACTGCAAATAAAGTAAAGGTTTATTATTTGGGAAAATGACACCAAGCCCAGAAACACAGGTGAGCTAGCACTCAAAGATCTGGCTCCCTGTTGGCCTTTAGAGGATAGGTTATGTAGGGGGGAAAATCATTATTCATGGTAACTAAGAAAGTTGGAGTCATGGGCTCTAGTGGGTGGTTGGGGCTAGGATAGGAGGCACTTGACCATTGCATCAAATCCTGATGTCAGTCATGGCATCATTTTGTCTGGTTTTGAGGAGATGCTGCCCTTAGGATACTTCTGTCTTTATGGATCTGAAGCTGAAATACAACAAATAATATCTGAGGCCAAGATATTATCTTTAGTTTGACTGAAACCTCTGATTCTGTGGTCAACAGACCTGAGGCTTTGTCCCTAAGACTGGTTGATGTGACCAGAATCTCATGTCCTAAGGACTTAATGATTAAGGGAGTGGTTGTGCAGTATGTGCAAAGGTGGAAGGATTAAGGAAAGAAAAGAAGCAAGTTAGTCATGGTACTACTAGGCTAGACAAGGCCAGTTTGAATCATGAAGAAAGAAAAAAGAAAAAGTCATTTTTAAGAAATAAAGTTTTACATAGTTACACTGGTTTGCCAACGATGAATTCCTTTAGCTTTTTGTTGTCTGGGAAGTTCTTTATCTGTCCTTCAATTTCAATGATAACCTTGCTAGTTAGAGTAATCTTGGTTGTTGGTTGTTGCTTTTCATCACTTTGAATATTTCATGTCAATCCCTCTGACCTGCAACAGTTCTGTTGAGAAATCAGCTGACAGACTTATAGGAGATCCCTTGGAGGTAACTGACTGCTTTTTTCTTGCTGCTTTTAAGATTCTCTCTTTGTCTTTAACCTTTGACATTTTAATTATGATGTTTGTTGCTGTAAGCTTCTTTGTGTCTATCTTGTTTTTGGACTCTCTATACTTCTTGGGCTTATACATCTATTTCCTTTGCCAAGTTAGGGAGTATTCAGCCATCAACTCTTTAAATAGGTTTATAATACTTTGCTTTCTGTCTTCTTCCTCTAGTACCCTTATGATGCAAATGTTGTTATATTTGATGTTGTCCCAGAGGCCCCTTAAACTACCCTCATTTTTTAAAATTCTTTTCTTCTTTTTGCTGTTCCAAATTTCTGCTACCTTGTCTTCCTAATTGTTAATTGTATCCTGTGCTTTAGCTCATCTGCTGTTGATATTTCTAGTGTATTCTTCATTTCAGTTATTGTATTCTTCACTTCTGTCTTTTACTTTTTTATGGTTTGTATGTCCTATTTCATGCTTACTATCTCTTTTTTGAAGTTCTCACTTAGTACTTTGAACATCCTTTTAACCAGTGTTTTGAAATCTGTATGTGGTAAGTTGCTTGCCTCCATTTTGTTTATTTCTTTTTCTGGAGTTTTCTCCTGTTCTTTCATTTGGGAAATGTTTCTTTTCCTCTTCATTTTGGCTGCCTTTGTGTGTGTGTGTGTGTGTGTGTGTGTGTGTGTGTGTGTGTGTGTTAGGTAGATCTGCTATGTCTCCCAGTCTTGGCCAGGTGGCCTTATGTAGTAAGTGTCCTGTGTGGTCCAGTGTCTGTCTCTCTGCTCAACTCAGCTGGGTGATCCAGTAGTGTCCCTTGTATAGGCTGTGTGTGCCCTCCTGTTTTAGTTGAGCCTTGATTGCTGTTTGCATGTCAGTGAGTGGGATTGACCCTCATGCTGACTGTCTGTGAGGATTGGCCACAACCACGATGTATGAGCTGCTGTGTAAGGACTGACCCCATGGAGTGGGATGTGCACCAGCTAGCTCTGGTGCCTGCCAAGACTACCTTTTGGGTGTGCCACTTATGGAGCTTATTGTGTAGTGCTCTGTTTTGGTCTGAAGCTAGCCACAATGTATGTTGATTTTGGGGCTTCTTGGGAGGGGCTCCTGTGTAGGCCAAGGTCAGCCACTGCCTGTGACCACCCCTGGGATACTGGTAGGAGTTACAAAATCATCTGTGGTTGGTAGCTGCCTGTGTTGGACCTGGAGGCATGTGGGAGAGGCTACGCTGTGAACTGAAGCCTGCTGCCACCAGTACCAGGCCTGGGACAGCCCAGAAAAAGGCACTGGGCACCTCAAGGCCTGCTGCTGTCTCCTAGGTGCCTGTAAGGCTCAGCTGCTGAAAGAGCCTCGGGTGGTTGGAAAGTTGGATGAAGTGGGGTCTTAGGGAGTCACTAGGGTGTGCTGAGTGGTGTTCTCTGGGTTAATGCAGATTTGGCTTTGGTACCAATGCTAGCCTGGGACCACACAGCAAGTCTCTAGTCACACCAAGACCAGTTGATGCTCACCTAGGGCCTGTGGACTTCTGAGGCATTTTTAAAGAAAGACTGTAGTGCAGGTCAAGGCCATCTGCCTGCCACTGAAAAAGCCTCTGGTGTTGAACCAGTTGTGTGGGGCAGTGTTTCAGAAAGTCATCAGGGTTGAATGAGTGCAGTTCACAAGGCCAATGCTGATTCAGATTTGATTGTGTTGGAGCAGAACTCAATACAGAAAATATGGTGCCCATCTGCCAGCCATGTGCGAGGAGGGCTCAACAC
The DNA here is from genome assembly GCF_001890085.2 of Hipposideros armiger. Classification (NCBI taxonomy): domain Eukaryota; kingdom Metazoa; phylum Chordata; class Mammalia; order Chiroptera; family Hipposideridae; genus Hipposideros; species Hipposideros armiger. The sequence goes on along the minus strand of NW_017731882.1, from coordinate 13,722 downwards.
AGGGACAATGGTGGCTGTCTTTCCAGTCCTCATCCTGAAGCCACAACTCAGTTTTCCCCTGTGTGTCTCTGGCACCTCCCAAGCTTCTGTTCCTTTGCTGGAGCCCAGAGTGAGTGCCTATGAACAAGTGAGTCTGTGCATAGGAACTTTATGACAACACCTGGGGTTCTAGCAGACTTCCATATCACCCAGATGGATGGAATCCCTGCTGATTTTCACAGCCACATGTTGTGGGGGCTCCTCTTCCTGGCACTGGTGCTCAGCCTGTAGCATCTGGTATAGGACTAGGACCCCTTGCTCCTCAAGGAGAACCTTTGCAGCAAGATATCCCTCCTGATTTTTAATAGTCACATGAGGGTATGGGGACCAGCCTATTTCATATCTCTGCCCCTCCTACCAGTCTTGATGTGGCTTCTTCTTTATTTCTTTAGACTTCTGCTCAGCTAGTCTTTAGATGGTTCTACAGGTTGATTGTTCTATAATTTACTTATAAATTGTCATGGGAGCACAACATTTACCTACTTTGCCATCTTGAGCAGAACCGCTAGATGAACTCTTAAAAAGTTTATTAGTCATCTCTCACTATATCTACACATTTGTCAGAAATATGAATATGTATAATATTTATAATATACAATATAAATTATATGCAATTGAAAATATTTATTCCATCCTAAGAAGATTTCAGATAAAAAATTTGGCTTTCACAGTAGGATATTTTTTTTTTAAGATTTTTATTGGGGAATTGGGGGGATGGGAACAGTGCTGGGGAATTGGGGAAAGGGGAACAGACAAGTTGCTGTTGTTTTGTTCTTCAATCTAGTTGTGGAGGATGTTGCTTCACTGGCCCAAGTTGGCACCATCATTGCGCTCTT
>NW_017731882.1:0-12737 GCF_001890085.2 Hipposideros armiger | reverse complement strand
GCCGTCGCTGGCGACTCACAGCAGCCCAGCTCCAGGTTGAGCTGTTGTTCAGCATCTTAGCTGTAGAGGGCAGTGTCACTGGCCCTCATACGTGGGATCCGAACCGGGGCCCTCTGGCATCCCAAGCGAGCTCTCAACCATCGCGCCACTCGGCCGGCCCCACAGTAGGATATTTTTTAATGTCCCAAAGTTTTCTGTTTAAATCTTACCTTGTGATGAACAAATGCTGAAATCCCTACTAATGTAGTAACTTGACTTCCAGTGAGCAATAATAAATTATGAGACTAAAAGTGAAATAATCTTCTTAACAAGTATTTAAAATCAAATTAATGTTTGAATTTGAGACATGGTGGTACCAAAATTGAGTTTAATGTTATCCAGAGACAAAGCTGTAAGTTATTTGAATGAATTACTATTGTTAATTGAAATGGTATCAATATTATCTTCACAACACAAAAGTCACTTAGTACTCAAAGAAATTACCTTGTATTTAAAATTGCAATTATGTTATATACTTCTGTTCCATATCTTTAACAAGAAATGTGACAGATTTTAAACAAATTTTTATTATTTTAATTTTATTTGTAATAATTGAGCAGTATTTGATGTTTCAACTTGGATTGTTTTTCTCTTTTAAAAAAAATCAAAACTAAAGATTCCAAAGAAAGAAGGGGTGAAAAAAGGATGGCAGAGAGCCTTGGCTATAGTTTGTGACTTCAAACTCTTCCTGTATGACATAGATGAAGAAAAAGACTTGAAACCGAATGTCATACTGAGTCATGTGATTGACATGAGGTGAGCTTTGAAAGGACAATCTGTTTTATCAGAAAAATCTAGGAATAAAAATGGTTTCTGATATTTTCTTTAAATAATGTTTTCATTTAAATTTAACTTTATGTTAAGTTTCTATTTTTCTCCATTGCCATGTGAACTTTAAAATAAGAGTTTTGCCTAAAGTTTGCATCACCACCTCTTAGGCACAAATTATAATTCAATGTGATATTTGTAAGAGTTTTTGAAGTCAAAAGTTATATTTGCTTAGCATTATCATGCTAAGCAAAATATGTCAGACAGAAAAAGTCGAGAACCATATGACTTTACTCATATGTAGGATATAAAACTGAAAGCAATAAATGAACAAGTCAAACAAGTAAATAAAAACCCATAGATGCAGACAACAGTTTACTGGTTACCAGAGGGTAAGTGGGGAGGAAGGATGGTGGAAGAGGGTAAAGGGGGTCAAATATACTCGTATGGTGATGGAAGGAGAACTGACTCTGAGTGGTAAGCACACAATGCAATATATAGATGATGTATTATAGAAATGTACACTTAAAGCCTGTATAATTTCACTAACCAATGTCACCCCAATAAATCTACAGAAATAAAAATTAATTAAAAACTTATTTTCTTATTAGGAGTGTGTGTGTGTGTGTGTGTGTGTGTGTAGCAAGAAAGGAAATAAAATCTCAAAACCAGACTCTCTGTATATTGAGATATAATTCACTATATCCTAAAATTCACCATTTAAAAGTGTGTAATTTACTGGTTTTTAGTATACTCACAAGGTTGTACACCATTCACCACAATCTAGATTTAGAACATTTTCATCACACCAAAAACAAACCCCTTACTCATTAGCAGACACTCTATATTTTCCCCTGGTACCAGCCCCTAGCAGCCTCTAATCTATTTCTTTCTTTATGAATTTACTTACTGTGGATATTTCATGTAAATGGAATCATACAACACATGGCTTTTTGTGACCGGCATCTTTTATTGAGCACAATGCTTTCAAAGACCATCCCTGTAGCATGTATTAATACTTTGTTACTTTTAATGGCTGATACCCTTTATCAGGTTGAGAAAATACCTAGTTTGTTGAGTGTTTTTATCTGGAAAGGGTGTTGGATTTTGACAAATGATTTTTTTGTGTCTACTAAGAGGATCATATATTTTCCCCCCCTTTATTAACATGGTGTATTACATTAATTCATTTTTCTATGTAGAACCAACCTTATATTCCCTGAGATGCATTCCGCTTGGTCATGGTGTGTAATCCATTTTTTTTATGCTGCTGGATTGGGTTTAGTTGAATTTATTGAGGATTTTTGCATGTATATTAATACAGAGTATTGATCTATAATTTTTTTGTGATACCTTTGCCTGGTTTTGACATTAGAGTAATACTGGTCTCAGAATGAGTTGGAATGTACTCGCTCACCTTTTACTTTTTGGAAGAATTTTTAAAGGGTTGGTATTATATACGTTTGTTTGTTAGAATTCACTAACAAAGTAATCTGGTCCTGGATTTTTCTTTATAGGAAGTTTTTTTGATTGATACTTTAATCTCTTTACTTGTTATTTTTAAGTCCATTCAGATTTTCTATATCTTCATGAGTCAGCTTTAGTACTTTGTGTTTTTCTAGGAACTTTTCTGTTTAATTTATATTACCTAGTTTTTTGGCATACACATTTTCATAGTATTTCTTTATACTTCTTTTAATTTTGGAAAGGTCAGAATAATATTCCTACTTTAACTTGTGATTTCAGTAATTTCAATATTTAATTTTTTTATTGTCAATTTAGTTAAAGGTTTATCAATTTTGTTGATCTTTTCAAAGAACCAACTTTTGGTTTTCTTTTATTTTTCTATACCCTTTCATTAATTTCTACTCCATTTTAAAAATTATTATTATTCCTTTCCTTTTGCTTGGTCTGGGTTTAGTTTGCTCTTTTTTTCTAGTTTATTAAGGTGGAAAGTTGTGTTGTTGGTCTGAGATCTTCACTTAATTGTTCCATCTGCCCCTCTTTCTCTGTCCTCTCCCTTTGCTATGACTATTATGTGTATTTTAGTATTTTTCATGGTGTCCCACAGGTCTCTGAGCCTCTTTTCATTTTTTTTTAATTTTTTTTTCTTTTTCAGATCAGATGATATTAATTGGTCTATCTGAAAGTTGAGTGATTCTGTGTTCTGCATGCTTAAATTTGTTGTTGAGCCTAACTAGTGAATTTTTCATTTCAGTTAAGATACTCTTTAACGACAAAATTTCTATTTTTAGAAATTTTAGGGTACTTTTAAAATAATTTCTATCTCCTTAGTGAGATTCTCTTCTATTAAGTGAGTTGTAATTCTCACAATTTCGTTTAGTTCTTCAGACATGTTTTTTTTTAGGTCTTCAAACATATTTAAAACAGCTGATTTAAATCTTTATCTAGTAAATCCAACTTCTGGGCTTCCTCAAGAACAATTTCTACTGAATGCTATTTTTTCCCTGTCTATTAGTCATACTTTTGTGCTTTTATGCATGTCATATTTTTTGTTTGTTTGTTAAAAACTAGCCATTTCAAATAATAAAATTGGCAACTCTGGTTATCAAATTCTACCTCCTCTCCAGGAGTTGTTGTGTTTGCCTGTTTGTTTAGTGACTTATGAACTAATATGTAAAGTCTTTATTATTTGTTATGTGTGGTCACTGGGGTGTACTTTCTTACCTTAGTAGTCAGCTAATGATTGTGCAGAGATTTCTTTAAACATCTGGAACCAGTAAGTCTTCCAAGTCTGTGATGAGAAGCTCTGTGTGCAGGTTGGGGCACTCCTTTAATACTCAGCCAGGCAGTTGACAACAATGTCTTCGCCTTCATCTTCTACTTGTTCAGAACCTCAAGAATATTGAAAGAGATAATGGCTGAAAACTCCCTAAATTTGTTGAAAAACACTAATCTATACATCTAAAGTCAGCCAGAGGTGAGACCTTATTACCTTCACAGGTCTTTCCTGAGCCCTACACATGTTCACAGCCTTATGCATGTGCATGGCCATCTAGATTCCTACAAAATATGTCAGAGCTTTTCAAAACCCCTATGGAAATCTCAATTCCTATCTTTTCCTATTTTTGGGTATTTTAATTTTTCTTCCCTAACTGTTAAACACTGCCTAGGCATCTGCAGAGTTAAAATACTTGCATGTAATTGTTTTCCATAAGTGCCCCTTTGGAACTAGACTTTTCAAATTGGAGGGGGAGCTCTGAGTCAAATCAAATACACAGCCTAACACAGTAAGGGGAGCAAGGTAGACTCCCAGGGTTGAAGAGATGGAATTAGGAGTCCAGAGGGATTCAAGTAGCTGGTGTTCACAAGGAACCAGTGAGTAGAAATCTGGAGAGAGAGAGAGAGAGAGAGAGAGAGAGAGAGAGAGAGAGAGAGAGAGAGAGAGAGAGAGAAAGGGAGAGAGACATATCTCCGTGGATCTACAAAGGACCTTGTTCAAAGATTCAGCATATTACTGATCAGTACCCACATGTGAGGAAACTACTAGAGGCCAGCAAAAGAACCACCTGAAAAGATCAGAGGGAATAGCTCCTGTTCCAACCAGTCAGACTGGATACCTCAAGATAATTGAATGACTCTAGATCCATTAAGTAAATGAATTTTATTTTATTATTTTTTCTTTTAAAAAAAATTTTAAATTACAGTTGACATTCAATATTATATTAGTTTCAGGTGTACAACATAGTGATTAGACATTTATATAACTTACAAAGTGGTTCCTCCGATAAGTCTAGTACCCACCTTATACTGGTATGTACCCACCTAATACGGTAATAATATAGTTATTACCATATTATTGACTATATTTTCTATGCTTTACACCTTCATGACTTTTTTGTAATTGCCAATTTGTACTTCTTAATTCCTTCACCTCTTTCACCTAGCCCCCGACCCCTCCCATCTGGCAACCATCAGTTTATTTTCTGTACCTATGAGTTTGTTTCTATTTTATTTGTTCATTTATTTTGTTTTATAGATTCTGCATGTAAGTGAAATCATATGGTGTTTCTCTGCCTGACTGCAAATCGGTTCAGCTACTATGAAAAACAGCATGGTGGTTTCTCAAAAAATTAAAAATAGAACTACCATATGACCCAACAACCCCACTTCTGGGTCTTTATCTGATGAAATACAAAACACTAATTTGAAAACATATATGCATCCCTATGTTCACTGCAGCATTATTTACAATAGCCAAGATATGGAAGCAACCTAAGGGTCCATTGATAGAAGAATAGATAAAGAGGAGGTTCTACATATAAACAATGGAATATTAGTTGGCCATGAAAAGAATGAAATTTTACCATTTGTGACAACATGGATAGACATAGAGGGTCTTATGCTAAGAGAAATAAATGCGACAGAGAAAGCAATTGAATTTTAATTAAAACTATACCACAAGACAACTCCAAGTCCAAATGGTCTCACTGAGGTATTTTAATCAAATGTCTAAGAAACAAATAATATCAATTCTACATAAATTCTTCCAGGAAATTGAAGAGCAGGAATCACTTCCCAAGTCATTTTATGAGGCCCACGTTACCTTGATGCCAAAGTCAGACATTATAAGAAAAATACAAATCAATATTCTTTGTGAAATTTGTTGCAAAAAGTCTTTACAAAATGTTAGCAAATTGAATCCAAAATTAGGAAAAATTATATTTCTCTGGTTTAACATTCCAAAACCAATGTATTTTACCATATTAATGAAAGAAAAAGTATGTCAATAGATACAGTAAACACATTTGACAAAAATAATATATTTATTCTTGATAAACACTGAGAAGGGAGTTTCCTCATCCTGATAAAGGCCATCTATGAAAATCCTACATTAACATTATAATTAGTGACAAAAACCTCAATGCTTTCTTCTTGAGATCAGGAATAAGACATGGAAGGGTGTTTGCTCTCACCACTCTTACTTAACATTGTACTGGAAGTCCTAGACAGGGAAGAAAAAAATAAAATACATTTAGATTGGAATGAAGAAAGCAAAATTATTCATAGAGAAGTGAACATCTATGTAGAAAATTCAAGGCAATTTACAAAAAAGCTGTTAGAACTAATAAATGAATTTAGCAAGTTTGCAGGATACATGATCAACATGTAAAAATGAACTGCATTTCTTTATACTAAAAACAAATAATCAGAATGCAAAAGTAAATAAGCAATAACATTTGCAGTAGCATCTAAACATATTACAAATTTAAAAATAAATATGACAAAAGATGTGCAAGACTTGTACAATGAAAATTAGAAAATATTTGACAGAAATTAATGAAGACCTAAATAAATGAAGAAGCTGAGTTCATGCATCAGAAAACTCAACATTTTAAAAATGTGAATGCTCCCAAAATTAATCTATAGTTTCAACACAATTTTAACCAAACCCCCAGCAGGCTTGTACATTTTTTTATTCCTAATTCCTAATTAAAATTCCAAAGGAAATGCAGAAAAGCTAGAAGAGGCAAAACAACTTTAAAAAAGAACAAATGCAGAAATATACATACAAATTATATAATATATTTATAATATACACATAAAATATATTTATGAATGAACAGGATATATTTATAATATATAAAATATATAATATATTTGTGCATATATTTCTGGATTTTCTATTCTGCTACTTTAATATGTACAGTGTTTTTAACAAGTTGCAAAAACTGTCAACAAATGGTACTGGAAGTTTAGATATCCATATGCAAAAAAATCAACTTCGATCTATACTTTTTATCACATACAAAAATTAACTCAAAGTAGATAATAGAATTAAATGTAAAATCTTAAACTATAAAGTACTTAGAAATAAACATGCAAGAAAACCTTTCTGATCTTGAATAGCACAAAGAATTTTTATTATAGGTACAACACCAAAGCTCAACACATAAAAGAAAATAATTGACAAATTGGATTTCATTAAAGTGTAAAACTTCTGCTCCTTGAAATACACTGTTAAGAGAAGTAACAGAAGCTGTAGACTAAGGGCAAATTAAATGCTTAACAGAGGACTTATATCCAGAATATATAAAAAATTCTTAAAACTCAATAATAAGAAAATACAAAGCACAATTTTTAAAAAATGGGCAAAGGATTTGAAAAGATACTTCAACAATGAAGCTACACTATGGCAAATAAGCATATGAATAGATGCTCAACATTATTAATTTTTGGATAAATTCAAATAAAACAACTATGAGATACCACTACACATCCGGAAGAAAGGCTAAAATTAAAAAGACTGATCATTTTAAGTGCTGGGAGGATGTGCAGCACGTAGAACTCTCATATGTTGCTTTGTAAATCACATAATGATTTTGGAAAAGAGTTTGGCATTTGCTTAAAAACTTAAACACACCTACTATATGATCTAGTCATTCCACTCCTAGGTATTTCCCCAAGAGAAATCATATGTCCATAAAAGACATACATGAATATTCATAGCAGCTTTATTTAAAATAGTCCCAGACTTGAAACAATCCAAATGTCTATTAATGGGTGAATGGACACGTTGTGTCATATCCATACAATAGAATATTACTCATCAGTAAAACAAAATGAAGTATTCATCTACAAGCATAAATTAATCTAAAAATAATTATGTTGAGAAAAAGAAGCCAGGCAAAAAGAACACATTGTACATTTCCATTTATATAAAATGCTAGAAAATGCAAAGTAATCTAGGGTGACTGGAAGCAGATCAGTGGTTGTTTGGGGAGGAGGATGTCGGGAATGAGGGGTTAAAAAGCAGTCCCAGGAAACTTTTGATTTTTATTGATTATCTCCATCGTGGGGATGGTTTCCCAGGTGTACACATAAATGAAAACTAGTTGTCTGCTTTAAATATGTGCAGTTTATCATATGTCAAGAATACCTGAGAAACATTAAAAAAATATGTCAAATGAGCTGGTCTGAGGGCACATGACACTTACTCAAGGGGCTGTGGCTTTGGAGTCAGACAGGTGCTCCTATCCCAGTTCCATGAGGACTGTCTGAATTAGGGACAGCCCAGAATTAACTCAGGTTTTCTGATAATACGCTTCTGGTCAGGTACTGCTGATACAATATTTAGACACTATCAGTTACTACAGAAAAGAATATTAAAAACCAATGAAATTAAAATTGAGGATTATGTTTATGCATTGTTTGACTCACTTTCAGGTGATTCTACTCACTTTCATTGTCTTGCTTCTCCTTCAGGGATGGAGTATTTTCTGTCAGTTCCGTCTGGCCCTCTGATTTTATTCCTGTGAGGGGAAAGGAAATGTTCCATGTGTTTAAAGTAAGTTCACTGCCATTGGATCCCTTAATTATACGTTTTGTTTCCTCCTTTACTTGCCTGTCCATTGAGGTGAAGCCTCCTTGGACTACTGAAAGTCACTGGAGGTTGAGATTTCATTGCCTCTTCCTCCCACTTGCCACAATAAATCTGTCCTCCTTATGAAGAAATACTATAAATTGCTTTATGCACATGACACATTTATCCTACAGTTAAATCTAAGACTGAAAACACAAATGTTCCTGAGGGCGTCCATTCATTCTACACTAAAGCAACAAGACAGATACCAGATTCATAGCTGAGAACAGGAGAAGCTTACAAAGCACACTGGTATTGGGTGAGGTGAAAGAAGGGGGAAAAAGTGACAGAGCAAGAGAGGTGACATACTTCAAGGTCAGATGTACATAACTGATGATTTATCATGGACCTGCGATAGCATGAATGTATAGCTTCTAAAACTAGAGGCACTTTGTAAAATAAGCTCCCTCTGAGACAAAATTTTGAAGTCATAATTCAAATTCAAACCAAGAGTACAAAATAGAAAAATTGGGAAGTATGTGCTTTTCCAATCTCTTAAAAAATAGACACTCCGCTCTTTAAAATTCATGTAAAAAATTAATGTGATTCTGGAATGTCAGTTAAATAAAGTGACAGAGGAAGCAAAGGACTGCTGTCACCTTGTGACTTGTGTGGTCACAGCAATCTATGAATCTGATATTTAACAAAGGCCAGACACAAGTATTCTTAGTTCCTTAGCCTATTTCAACTCTACCCAACCACCAAGAGTCCGTACAAAGACCTGGCCATTTGGAAGTGACTCAGAGAGTGAGATTTATTATGTCATTGCTGCCTAATTGACACTTACAAAAGAAAAAGTGTTACATATAAATGTAGAATTCTGCTAGCTGTCGACGAAAAACATCCAGTCTAAGAGAAAAATTATGAGTTTATTTGAGTCAAACTCAGGACAACTACCGGGAAGCAAAATCTCAACAGATTGATATTTGCTCCAGAAAATGGCCATTTTGTAACTTATTTTATATATCAGAATCAAAGGAGGAAGGTTACATGAAATCCATTGGTGTTGATTAAGGGGGTGGGAGAAAGCAAAGCGGGAAAATCTCTGGGATTGGATGAAAAGTAAAATGGAGAGACACACACTTCCTTTACATTGGTGGGTACAGCATAGTTAATAGCATTTTATAGCATGTAGAGATAGTATTTGGGAATAAGATAACAGTGAGGGATTTTGTACTTTCCTGCTCTGGTGTGGTGAGATTACTCTGATACTTAGATGCAATAAAGATGACAGACAGGTTTAAGGTAAAGACTGACTTTTGTCGAGGAAGGTACAGGCCAAGGATGTGACTTCCTGCCACAGCCCAACTTAGTTAGGGATTTTTATGTTCACACCATCCTCTCTGGTTATTTTGTCTCCTGAGCTTGTCAGGTTTAACATGTGGCTCCTTTTCCATCCACATAGCCCAGTTATATATTTCTATTTAAAATTTTGATTTGCCATTTACTAGTAATGATGTAAGTTATAGGCCTGTAACAGCCAGGAAAGCATAAATATTTTTGAATATTTCTAACTTAATGACAAAAATCCTTGAGCATTGCATAACACCACAATTGATTAAAGTGATTACAATTGCAAGACACATTGCTGTTTTAGAGATATGAAAAGTGCAAAGCTGTGTCTTAAAACTGAAGAAATAGAGAGGCTAAGTGGGGATTCTACCACCCTCTTCCCCATCTTCTCATCTGTAAAATGGAGAGAATAGTAGTATCTACCCGCTGAAGTTGCTATGAAGACTAAATCAATAACACGTGTAAATTTCTTAGGGAAGTTGCTGGTACAGAGTCAACACTCAGAAAATGGTAACTATTTTCATTTGATGAAGTGTAATCTCTATGTAGTTAGAGTTTGCCAGTGTTTTTATGAGGATCAAAATAGAAGTGACTCTGACCTTTCACTTTTAGGCTGGGTTCTAATGCTCACATCATTTATTCTACTGAGCAGGAGGAGGGTGATAATAGAATACCCTTTACCAGTGACGAGTTTAATGACAAGTGTTAAACAGGCTGGCATAAAGCATTTGTGCTTTCTTATAACCTAGATATTCCTTAAATCGTTCTAGGTCACAGCTTCCCAGCCTCAACACCTAGTCATAGATGTTCAATCCCGATATTAGCAGCTAGTGAGAATGAGAAGACTGAGTGGGTGGGAGTGCTGAGTAAATGGCACAAGATGTTGAAAAAAAGTCATTCCAGAGACCACTCAGTCTATGTTCTGAAAGAGGCTTATGACAGCAATCTGCCCCTGATCAAAACCACCCAGACAGCTGCAATCATAGGTATGGATTTACATTTATCCCACTAGGTTCATATCCCTCACCACAGTCCCCAAATCATCTGAAAACCTTAACCTAATTCATAACTCATTTGTCAGCAAAACCTGACTGAATGAGGCTGTGGGAGTGTTGTCCTCCCCTCTTCCATGGCTACTCATAGGATTCTCTGCAAAGATATTCACATATTTGATTATATGATGGTCCCCCAGGCCCTGCATAAGAGATGTTTCTTTAATATGCAGTAGTGCCTCCCTCAAGTCTAGGAAGTTCTGAGTTCCCATACATATTTGACCCTCAGAGTATCACATAAAAGGTGTGGCCTGTGGAGCGACTGTCAGCTATGCACCTCGAGGGCAGAGACTGTCTCTCACATCTGTATGCCCAAAGCCCAATACTCAATAATAAATGAAAACTAAGTGAATCTATCAAGGAATTGCTAAGGTCAATAAAATTACTCAACTTCCTTGAGTACTACTGTGCTCGTGTATTAAATGCGGATAATTCCTGCTTTTCAGTTATGCAGAGGATTAAAGAAGCTGATGTGTGTAAAGTTCTGTGATTTGTATTCAAGACATTTACTATGTAAGTGCTATCTTTGCACGTTGAGCTTTAGTTCTCACTATGTTCTTACACACACCTCCATGCTCATACAGTTCAGGACAAGATCACCAGCAAATTAAATTATAAAATATTTTCATTCACAAAACAATTATTTATAGCAAATTTAAAAGTATACATTACTTGAATGTTATATTTTCTTCAAGTCTTCATTAATATTACTTTGTGATGATATGTCTATTGAGAAAAGTCATGTTTTATTATGTTTCTGTAGTCTGAAAGAAAAATAATATTGCAAGTTAATTATTCTTTTGTTTTTCATTTTCATATATGCTAAATATGTATTTCATTTGACTTCTAAACTTTTCAATATTGAAAAATTTGTCCAGTTTATTCTGTTTGCTTAATGTTTGCCAAATAAAATCCTTGATGTTTTTATTTATGTGTCAAATATAGATCAGAAAAGAATTGCTCTGGGAAATGAAGAATGGTTATTCGTTGTACATGTTACCATAGATGGTAAGGAGAGTCTTTTCTGTTCTGGAATAACTTTAAACTCTAGTAATAATAATATTAGACTTGTTCTCTTTTTTTTCTGTAAAAGACATCTTCCACATCTGGTTTGATGTGATTTAAAGTCAAATGATGACTTTCCTAATTTCCAGAGATCCATCATCCCCCGCAATCTGAATATCTTTACAGGTGATTTTATCTAATAAGTCTGCAGTTAAGAACTTAGTTTACCATCTTCTGGTTGGTGCATGAAAGACAACACAATTCTGTCTGGTTGTCCTAGTGGAGGCACTATTATATTGGCAGGCACCATGAAGAGTAACGACATAAAATTGGATATCCCCTGGATAAGAGGGCAGAGTTCCCTGTTTTTGTGTTTGTGTATGTTTTTGTTTTGGCTCTCATGGGTTTTTGAAGGAGAAATGGGGACTAGATGAAATGAAGAGCAGCCATTCTCACATAGCTGTCCTCTTGAGTGCCTTGCATCCTAACAAATGGGTAAAGGAGAAGGTGCGTTTGAAGAACACCAGCTCTGCTCTCCACTGAAGGCCTCCCATGCCTTGTGGTGACAGTCCCACTGAAAGGGCCACCAGGTATCTGTAGGAAAATAGAGACTGGTGTCATCTTGCTCAGAGCCCTACCCCACATACTTAGTGCCCAGCACTCAACAAATATTTGGGTATTAATGGAATCAATTCAGTGCCAGAGAAAAAAAGGGCATTTTTCCCCCTAAAGATGTAGTATGTTTCCATTTGTCAGACATTGAAAAGTTTTTGCTTGCTGCCTAGAATCTCAGGGCTAAGTTTAGTGATTTATTGTGCTAACTTTGTTATTAAGGTAATTATATTATTTCTGGAATAATTACCGTATTCTTTCCTATATGATTCTTGATCTACCATCCTTCTCTTCTTATCCTTTTTCACCCCTCTCAAACCCACTGGTGAGTTTATATCTGTGATTTTATTAGAACATGACTTAAATCCAAAGGAGCCATAATTGAGAGAGAATGAAAAACAAGAAAATATTATTCTGCACAGCAAAGGAAACCATCAAAGAAATGAAAAGGCAGCCTACCAAAAGGGAGAAAATATTCCAAACCACATATCTGATAAAACGTTAATACCTAAAATATATGAAGAACTCATACAAATCAACAGCAAAAAACACACAAACAATCTGATTTTAAAAAGGGCTGAGGA